>NC_143023.1:101148866-101418866 GCF_057628025.1 Oncorhynchus mykiss | reverse complement strand
AAACAAGCTTCCAGAAAATTGGAACGGAAATGGCGTCACACCAAACTGGAAGTCTTCCGACTAGCTTGGAAAGACAGTACCGTGCAGTATCGAAGAGCCCTCACTGCTGCTCGATCATCCTATTTTTCCAACTTAATTCAGGAAAATAAGAACAATCCAAAATGCATTTTTGATACTGTCGCAAAGCTAACTAAAAAGCAGCATTCCCAAAAAGCGGATGGCTTTCACTTCAGCAGTGATAAATTCATGAACTTCTTTGAGGAAAAGATCATGATCATTAGAAAGCAAATTACGGACTCCTTTCTAAATCTGCATATTCCTCCAAAGCTCAGTTGTCCTGAGCACAACTCTGCCAGGACCTAGGATCAGGACAGACACTTAAGAGTTTTAGTACTATATCTCTTGACACAATGATGAAAATAATCATGGCCTCTAAAACTTCAAGCTGCATACTGGACACTATTCCAACTAAAATCCTGAAAGAGCTGCTGCCTGTGCTTGGCCCTCCAATGTTGAACATAATAAACGGCTGTCTATCCACCGGATGTGTACTAAACTCACTAAAAGTGGCAGTAATAAAGCCTCTCTTGAAAAAGCCAAACCTTGACCCAGAAAATATTAAAAACGATCGGCCTATATTTAATCTTCCATTCCCCTCAAAAAAAATGAAAATGCTGTTGCGCAGCGACTCACTGCCTTCCTAAAGACAAACAATGTATACAAAATGCTTCAGTCTGGTTTTAGACCCCATCATAGCACTGAGACTGCACTTGTGAAGGTGTTAAATTACCTTTTAATGGCGTCAGACGGAGGCTCTGCATCTGTCCTCGTGCTCCTAGACCTTAGTACTGCTTTTGATACCATCGATCACCACATTCTTTTGGAGTGATTGGAAACCCAAATTGGTCTACACGGACAAGTTCTGGCCTGGTTTAGATCTTATCTGTCGGAAAGATATCAGTTTGTCTCTGTGAATGGTTTGTCCTCTGACAAATCAACTGTACATTTCGGTGTTCCTCAAGGTTCCGTTTTAGGACCACTATTGTTTTCACTATACATTTTACCTCTTGGGGATGTCAATCGAAAACATAATGTTAACTTTCACTGCTATGCAGATGAAACTTTCAGCTGTACATTTCAATGAACCATGGTGAAGCCCCAAAATTGTCCTCGTTAGAAGCCTGTCTTTCAGACATAAGGAAGTGGATGGCTGCAAACGTTCTACTTTTAAACTCGGACATAACAGAGATGCTTGTTCTAGGTCCCAAGAACCAAAGAGATCCTCTGTTGAATCTGACAATTAATCTTGATGGTTGTACAGTCGTCTCAAATAAAACTGTGAAGGACCTCGGCGTTACTCTGGACCCTGATCTCTCTTTTGACGAACATAACAAGACTTTTTCAAGGACAGCTTTTTCCATCTACGTAATATTGCAAAAATCAGAAACTTTCTGTCCAAGAAATATGCAGAAAAATGAATCCATGCTTTTGTTACTTCAAGATTAGATTACTGCAATGCTCTACTTTCCGGTTACCTGGAAAAAGCACTAAATCAATCAAATTTATTTTATATAGCCCTTCGTACATCAGCTGATATCTCAAAGTGCTGTACAGAAACCCAGCCTAAAACCCCAAACAGCAAGCAATGCAGGTGAAGAAGCACGGTGGCTAGGAAAAACTCCCTAGAAAGGCCAAAACCTAGGAAGAAACCTAGAGAGGAACCAGGCTATGTGGGGTGGCCAGTCCTCTTCTGGCTGTGCCGGGTGGAGATTATAACAAAACATGGTCAAGATGTTCAAATGTTCATAAATGACCAGCATGGTCGAATAATAATAAGGCAGAATAGTTGAAACTGGAGCAGCAGCACAGTCAGGTGGACTGGGGACAGCAAGGAGTCATCATGTCAGGTATTCCTGGGGCATGGTCCTAGGGCTCAGGTCCTCCGAGAGAGAGAAAGAAAGAGAGAATTAGAGAGAGCATATGTGGGATGGCCAGTCCTCTTCTGGCTGTGCCGGGTGGAGATTATAACAGAACATGGCCAAGATGTTCAAATGTTCATAAATGATCAGCATGGTCGAATAATAATAAGGCAGAACAGTTGAAACTGGAGCAGCAGCACAGCCAGGTGGACTGGGGACAGCAAGGAGTCATCACGTCAGGTAGTCCTGGGGCATGGTCCTAGGGCTCAGGTCCTCCGAGAGAGAGAAAGAGAGAAGGAGAGAATTAGAGAACGCACACTTAGATTCACACAGGACACCGAATAGGACAGGAGAAGTACTCCAGATATAACAAACTGACCCTAGCCCCCCGACACATAAACTACTGCAGCATAAATACTGGAGGCTGAGACAGGAGGGGTCAGGAGACACTGTGGCCCACTCCGAGGACACCCCCGGACAGGGCCAAACAGGAAGGATATAACCCCACCCACTTTGCCAAAGCACAGCCCCCACACCACTAGAGGGATATCTTCAACCACCAACTTACCATCCTGAGACAAGGCTGAGTATAGCCCACAAAGACCTCCGCCACGGCACAACTTAAGGGGGGGGGGGGGGGGCGCCAACCCAGACAGGATGACCACATCAGTGACTCAACCCACTCAGGTGACGCACCTCCTCCAGGGACGGCATGAGAGAGCCCCAGTAAAGCCAGTGACTCAGCCCCTGTAATAGGGTTAGAGGCAGAGAATCCCAGTGGAAAGAGGGGAACCGGCCAGGCAGAGACAGCAAGGGTGGTTCGTTGCTCCAGAGCCTTTCCGTTCACCCTCCCACTCCTGGGCCAGACTACACTCAATCATATGACCCACTGAAGAGATGAGTCTTCAGTAGAGACTTAAAGGTTGAGACCGAGTTTGCGTCTCTGACATGGGTAGGCAGACCGTTCCATAAAAATGGAGCTCTATAGGAGAAAGCCCTGCCTCCAGCTGTTTGCTTAAAAATTCTAGGGACAATTAGGAGGCCTGCGTCTTGTGACCGTAGCGTACGTGTAGGTATGTACGGCAGGACCAAATCAGAGAGATAGATAGGAGCAAGCCCATGTAATGCTTTGTAGGTTAGCAGTAAAACCTTGAAATCAGCCCTTGCTTTGACAGGAAGCCAGTGTAGAGAGGCTAGCACTGGAGTAATATGATCAAATTTTTTGGTTCTAGTCAGGATTCTAGCAGCCGTATTTAGCACTAACTGAAGTTTATTTAGTGCTTTATCCGGGTAGCCGGAAAGTAGAGCATTGCAGTAGTCTAACCTGGAAGTGACAAAAGCATGGATTAATTTTTCTGCATCATTTTTGGACAGAAAGTTCCTGATTTTTGCAATGTTACGTAGATGGAAAAAAGCTGTCCTTGAAATGGTCTTGATATGTTCTTCAAAAGAGAGATCAGGGTCCAGAGTAACGCCGAGGTCCTTCACAGTTTTATTTGAGACGACTGTACAACCATTAAGATTAATTGTCAGATTCAACAGAAGATCTCTTTGTTTCTTGGGACCTAGAACAAGCATCTCTGTTTTGTCCGAGTTTAAAAGTAGAAAGTTTGCAGCCATCCACTTCCTTATGTCTGAAACACATTCTTCTAGCAAGGGCAATTTTGGGGCTTCACCATGTTTAATTGAAATGTACAGCTGTGTGTCATCTGCATAGCAGTGAAAGTTAACATTATGTTTTCGAATAACATCCCCAAGAGGTAAAATATATAGTGAAAACAATAGTGGTCCTAAAACGGAACCTTGAGGAACACCGAAATTTACAGTTGATTTGTCAGAGGACAGACCATTCACAGAGACAAACTGATATCTTTCCGACAGATAAGATCTAAACCAGGCCAGAACTTGTCCGTGTAGACCAATTTGGGTTTCCAATCTCTCCAAAAGAATGTGGTGATCGATGGTATCAAAAGCAGCACTAAGGTCTAGGAGCACGAGGACAGATGCAGAGCCTCGGTCCGATGCCATTAAAATGTCATTTACCACCTTCACAAGTGCCGTCTCAGTGCTATGATGGGGTCTAAAACCAGACTGAAGCATTTCGTATACATTGTTTGTCTTCAGGAAGGCAGTGAGTTGTTGCGCAACAGCCTTTTCTAAAATTTTTGAGAGGAATGGAAGATTCGATATAGGCCGATAGTTTTTTATATTTTCTGGGTCAAGGTTTGGCTTTTTCAAGAGAGGCTTTATTACTGCCACTTTTAGTGAGTTTGGTACACATCCGGTGGATAGAGAGCCGTTTATTATGTTCAACATAGTAGGGCCAAGCACAGGAAGCAGCTCTTTCAGTAGTTTAGTTGGAATAGGGTCCAGTATGCAGCTTGAAGGTTTAGAGGCCATGATTATTTTCATCATTGTGTCAAGAGATATAGTACTAAAACACTTGAGTGTCTCTCTTGATCCTAGGTCCTGGCAGAGTTGTGCAGACTCAGGACAACTGAGCTTTGAAGGAATACGCAGATTTAAGGAAGAGTCCGTAATTTGCTTTCTAATAATCATAATCTTTTCCTCAAAGAAGTTCATGAATTTATCACTGCTAAAGTGAAAGTCATCCTCTCTTGGGGAATGCTGCTTTTTAGTTAGCTTTGCGACAGTATCAAAAAGGAATTTCGGATTGTTCTTATTTTCCTCAATTAAGTTAGAAAAATAGGATGATCGAGCAGCAGTAAGGGCTCTTCGGTACTGCACAGTACTGTCTTTCCAAGCTAGTCGGAAGACTTCCAGTTTGGTGTGGCGCCATTTCCGTTCCAATTTTCTGGAAGCTTGCTTCAGAGCTCGGGTATTTTCTGTGTACCAGGGAGCTAGTTTCTTATGAGAAATGTTTTTAGTTTTTAGGGGTGCAACTGCATCTAGGGTATTGCGCAAGGTTAAGTTGAGTTCCTCAGTTAGGTGGTTAACTGATTTTTGTCCTCTGGCGTCCTTGGGTAGGCAGAAGGAGTCTGGAAGGACATCAAGGAATCTTTGTGTTGTCTGTGAATTTATAGCACGACTTTTGATGATCCTTGGTTGGGGTCTGAGCAGATTATTTGTTGCAATTGCAAACGTAATAAAATGGTGGTCCGATAGTCCAGGATTATGAGGAAAAACATTAAGATCCACAACATTTATTCCATGGGACAAAACTAGGTCCAGCGTATGACTGTGACAGTGAGTGGGTCCAGAGACATGTTGGACAAAACCCACTGAGTCGATGATGGCTCCGAAAGCCTTTTGGAGTGGGTCTGTGGACTTTTCCATGTGAATATTAAAGTCACCAAAGATTAGAATATTATCCGCTATGACTACAAGGTCCGATAGGAATTCAGGGAACTCAGTGAGGAACGCTGTATATGGCCCAGGAGGCCTGTAAACAGTAGCTATAAAAAGTGATTGAGTAGGCTGCATAGATTTCATGACTAGAAGCTCAAAAGACGAAAACGTCATTTTTTTTTTTGTAAATTGAAATTTGCTATCGTAAATGTTAGCAACACCTCCGCCTTTGCGGGATGCACGGGGGATATGGTCACTAGTGTAGCCAGGAGGTGAGGCCTCATTTAACACAGTAAATTCATCAGGCTTAAGCCATGTTTCAGTCAGGCCAATCACATCAAGATTATGATCAGTGATTAGTTCATTGACTATAATTGCCTTTGAAGTAAGGGATCTAACATTAAGTAGCCCTATTTTGAGATGTGAGGTATCATGATCTCTTTCAATAATGACAGGAATGGAGGTGGTCTTTATCCTAGTGAGATTGCTAAGGCGAACACCGCCATGTTTAGTTTTGCCCAACCTAGGTCGAGGCACAGACACGGTCTCAATGGTGATAGCTGAGCTGACTACACTGACTGTGCTAGTGGCAGACTCCACTATGCTGGCAGGCTGGCTAACAGCCTGCTGCCTGGCCTGCACCCTATTTCATTGTGGAGCTAGAGGAGTTAGAGCCCTGTCTATGTTGGTAGATAAAATGAGAGCACCCCTCCAGCTAGGATGGAGTCCGTCACTCCTCAGCAGGTCAGGCTTGGTCCTGTTTGTGGGCGAGTCCCAGAAAGAGGGCCAATTATCTACAAATTCTATCTTTTGGGAGGGGCAGAAAACAGTTTTCAACCAGCGATTGAGTTGTGAGACTCTGCTGTAGAGCTCATCACTCCCCCTAACTGGGAGGGGGCCAGAGACAATTACTCGATGCCGACACATCTTTCTAGCTGATTTACACGCAGAAGCTATGTTGCGCTTGGTGATCTCTGACTGTTTCATCCTAACATCGTTGGTGCCGACGTGGATAACAATATCTCTATACTCTCTACACTCCCCAGTTTTAGCTTTAGCCAGCACCATCTTCAGATTAGCCTTAACGTCGGTAGCCCTGCCCCCCGGTAAACAGTGTATGATCGCTGGATGATTCTCAAGTCTAATACTGCGGGTAATGGAGTCGCCAATGACTAGAGTTTTCAATTTGTCAGAGCTAATGGTGGGAAGCTTCGGCGTCTCAGACCCCGTAACGGGAGGAGAAGAGACCAGAGAAGACTCGGCCTCTGACTCCGACCCGCTGCTTAATGGGGAAAACCGGTTGAAAGTTTCTGTCGGCTGAATGAGCGACACCGGTTGAGCGTTCCTACAGCATTTCCTTCCAGAAACTGTGAGAAAGTTGTCCGGCTGCAGGGACTGTGCCAGGGGATTTATACTACTATCTGTACTTACTGGTGGCACAGACGCTGTTTCATCCTTTCCTACACTGAAATTACCCTTGCCTAGCGATTGCGTCTGAAGCTGGGCTTGTAGCACAGCTATCCTCGCCGTAAGGCGAGTACAGCGACTACAATTAGAAGGCATCATGTTAATGTTACTACTTAGCTTCGGCTGTTGGAGGTCCTGACGAATCGTGTCCAGATAAAGCGTCCGGAGTGAAAAAGTTGAGTAGGAAAAAACAAAAATATAAACGGTAATTGAAAAGTAAAAACCGTAAATTTGTCAGGTAGCAAAACAGGTTGGCAACAAAACGCACAGCAACTCAAAAACAAGTCTGCAAGTCGTGACCGGAAATGAACTTCAGTTAGCGCTAAAAATGGCTGGTAGAATCCTGACTAGAACCAAAAAGTGTGATCATATTACTCCAGTGCTAGCCTCCCTACACTGGCTCCCTGTTATGGCAAGGGCTGATTTCAAGGTTTTACTGCTAACCTACAAAGCATTACATGGGCTTGCTCCTACCTATCTTTCCGATTTGGTTCTGCCGTACATACCTACACGTACGCTACGGTCACAAGAAGCAGGCCTCCTACTTGTCCCTAGAATTTCTAAGCAAACAGCTGGAGGCAGGGCTTTCTCCTATAGAGCTCCATTTTTATGGAATGGTCTGCCTTCCCATGTGAGAGACGCAGACTTGGTCTTAACCTTTAAGTCTTTACTGAAGACTCATCTCTTCAGTAGGTCATATGAGTGTAGTCTGGCCCAGGAGTGTAAAGGTGAACGGAAAGGCTCTGGAGCAACGAACCGCCCTTGCTGTCTCTGCCTGGCCTGGTCATTTATGAACATTTGAACATCTTGGCCATGTTCTGTTATAATCTCCACCCGGCACAGCCAGAAGAGGACTGGCCACCCCACATAGCCTGGTTCCTCTCTAGGTTTCTTCCTAGGTTTTGGCCTTTCTAGGGAGTTTTTCCTAGCCACTGTGCTTCTACACCTGCATTGCTTGCTGTTTGGGGTTTTAGGCTGGGTTTTTGTACAGCACTTTGAGATATCAGCTGATGTACAAAGGGCTATATAAATACATTTGATTTGATTTGATTTGTTCTATCTGAAGTATCACTACTCTGTTCTATCTGAAGTATCACTACTCTATCTGAAGTATCACTACTCTGTTCTATCTGAAGTATCTCTACTCTATCTGAAGTATCACTACTCTGTTCTATCTGAAGTATCACTACTCTATCTGAAGTATCACTACTCTGTTCTATCTGAAGTATCTCTACTCTGTTCTATCTGAAGTATCACTACTCTGGTCTATCTGAAGTATCACTACTCTGTTCTATCTGAAGTATCACTACTCTATCTGAAGTATCAATACTCTGTTCTATCTGAAGTATCACTACTCTGTTATATCTGAAGTATCTCTACTCTATCTGAAGTATCACTACTCTATCTGAAGTATCACTACTCTGTTCTATCTGAAGTATCACTACTCTGTTCTATCTGAAGTATCACTACTCTATCTGAAGTATCACTACTCTGTTCTATCTGAAGTATCTCTACTCTGTTCTATCTGAAGTATCACTACTCTGTTATATCTGAAGTATCACTACTCTATCTGAAGTATCACTACTGTGTTCTAACACAACAGCCATCCTGTTAGTACAAGTATAGTCCTGAAATATTTCAGTGAATTGTAATTGAGCTGAGCTTGACACCTCATAGTCTGCTCCTAGACTGTGTAGTGTGTTCACCAAAAGCTGATAAGGATTTGTAAATAAGTTATTAAGTTAATATTTGGTCGTATCCTGTATGATTTAATGCTTCATTAGAGATCTGAGTACTTAGCAATGCCTGGGTGGATGGGTCGACGTTTAAGAATGTCCTACAACCTAAAACCACCTTGAATAGCTGTAGGACATCTACGCTTGCATCCCAAATAGAACCCTATGTAGTGCACTACTTCTGACCAGAGCCCTATGGGGGCTGGGAGGTAGGGTTTTATTTGGGATTGATCCTACAACTTTGTGGTCTGGTGGTGAGTCCTGGCTGTGAAGCAGACTGTGTCCATAATAAGACTAACACAAACTTTCATCCCTCTTCTCCAATAACAGGCCATGAAGCATGACAAGTAGTAAACCACAACTGAAGTTACATAACACTGAAGTTCAAGCAAGTTAATCCCATCAGGTTTTAAAGGTTTATTTGAACATCTTTGTACATATGCAGAACATACATAAAATGTGATGTCATACAATATATTAAAAACCAGGTAAAACCAGCGCATCATCCATTAGTCATTAAAAAGCCCACTCCTTCATTTGAAAAAGAACTCAACGGCAGCCCCGTCACTTGGTTTGCTATAAAGGGCAGGAGAAATGTAACCACTAAAATTCTTATATGGCATAACATTTCTGTTTTTTATTTTTAATAAATGTGTTTTTTGCTTTGTCATTATGGGATATAGATTGTTGAGGTAAAACATTTATTTACATTTTAGAATAAATAAATAAATAAATAAATAGCAACCTTACAAAATGTGGATTTTTGTTTTTTTTATGTCCAACAATGAAAATGCTGTAATCTTTATTTATGTATTGCTCAGATAACTTGGGGGCCAAATAAAAACACCTGGGAGAATGCTATTCATTGACTACAGCTCAGTGTTCAACACCATAGTGCCCTCAAAGCTCATCACTAAGTTAAGGATCCTGGGATTAAACACCTCCCTCTGCAACTGGATCCTGGACTTCCTGATGGGCCTCCCCCAGGTGGTAAGGGTAGGCAACACCACGTCTGACCCGCTGATCCTCAACACTGGGGCCCCTCAGGGTTGTGCACTTCATCCCCTCCTGTACTCCCTGTTCATCCACGACTGGGTGGCCAAATGACTCCAACACCGTCATTAAGTTTGCTGACGACACAACAGTGGTAGGCCTTATTACTGAATACGATGAGACAGCCTATAGGGAAGTCAGAGACCTGGCAGTGTGGGCCAGGACAACAACCTCTCCCTTAATATGAGCAAGACAAAGGAGGTGATCGTGGACCACAGGAAAAGGCGGGCCGAACAGGCCCCTATTGACATCGATGGGGCTGTAGAGGAGCGGGTCGAGAGTTTCAAGTTCCTTGGTGTCCACATCAACAACAAACTAGAATGATCCAAATACACCAACACAGTCGTGAAGAGGGCACTACAACACCTTTTCCCTGCTGCTACTCTCTGTTATTATCTATGCACAGTCAGTTCAATAACTCTACAAATGACCTCAACTCACCGATGCCCCGCACATTGACTCTGTACCAGTACCCCTTGACTATAGCCTCACTATTGTTATTTTACTGCTTAATTGTTACTTTTATTTTATTTTTAAAATAATATATTTTTCTTAAAACTGCGTTGTCGGCTAAGGGCTTGTAAGTAAACATTTCACTGGAAGGTACATCTTGTATGGCGCATGTGACAAATAACATTTGATTTGAATCGTTTCAAGGATTAAAAATCCTTCTTTAACCTGCCCTCCTTCCCTTCATCTACACTGATTGAAGTGGATTTAACAGGTGACATCAACAAGGGATCATAGGCTTCACCTGGATTCTTAATGTTATGTACACTCATTGTATAGGGAACACATTTGGGACTTTCCCTACTTCTCAGGAATATTGATAGTGATCAAAGGATTATTATGATAAAAACGTTAAATATTACCCTCAGATACAGAATCAAGTATCACAGAATCATCAAGGTACTTCCTTGAGTATAGGTACTTCCTTGAGTGTAGCAGTTTAAAGGCAGGCACCTGGTGCCTCACGGTATCAGTAGGAACAGGAAGATTACCTGTTCAGGTGGACCAGGACGACTCGTTAGAAGAACCATCATGGCACTCCAATGGGTGAAGCCGTGGATCGCTCTGGTCTTCGGACTATCTGCTGCACATTCTGAGACTGGTAAGAAAATATATGATGAAATACATTTTAATATCACTTTAGGATAAGTCATGTAGCATAGTTTAGGAACTAAAGAGGAGCTGGGTTAGAAGCAAAATAAGACTTGTTCCCTGTCTATTTCCAGTTATGATTCCAGACATGACTTCCATTGGGAGTCTATATGATTCCAAACTGCAAATCGTATCAGGTAATTTGTGTTGTTGAATATATGTCACCAAATACTCAAATATCTATATTCTACTCTACTGTTATATTATACATCTTATATTCAGGCATTACTGGTGCAACTATACTGTACATTTCCCCCCATGCAGCAGGAGCAAGTCCCACTCATAACGGGCAGGTCTGCAGCACATGGGGTAACTACCACTACAAAACCTACGATGGAGACCTCTTCCAGCTGCCCTACACCTGTAACTACGTGCTGTCGTCGTTGTGTAAGAGCAGCAGTGGCTACGAGGCATTTAACATTCAGCTGCAGCGCGGGGAGGTAGATGGGCTGCCAACCATCACCAAGGTATTCCTTTGTGATCAGTCCTTTCATTGTTTTTAAATTTCACTATTGATTAATTGCTTTTAAATTTCACTATTGATTAATTGCTTTTAAATTTCACTATTGATTAATTGCTTTTAAATTTCACTATTGACTAATTGCTTTTAAATTTTACTATTGATTAATTGTTTTTAAATTGCACTATTGATTAATTGTTTTAAATTTCACTATTGATTAATTGTTTTTTAATTGCAGTATTGATTAATAGTTTTTATTGCTCTATGATCTTAATGTAAGGTGACCTTGAGGGTCCTGAAAGGCGTCTGTGAAATAAAATGTCCTACTATTATTATTATTAAGGTTTCTTTGAAGCTGGATGGAACCTTCGTGGAGCTGGCCAACGGTAACGTCAGCGTCAACGGATTACAGTGAGTTCCCAGTCTAGTCAACAATGGATCTCAGATGTGGAAAACCATTGGCTCTTAGATGTGTAAAATACATAGTAATACAGGAAGTAAATGATACAGGGGTTTGTTATAACGTATCTACATCCAATGGGATGTATCTTATCTACATCCAATGGGATCAATCTTTTTTTAGTTTAGTTTAATTTAATTTATAAAATGTAATGGGGAAAAAAGAATGGAAAGTATTTTATTTTTCACTTGACTTGCATTCAGTTGCTACTTTTGTGCAAAGACTTGAAGTAAAAACAAATGGATGCAGTGCTGCATCATCATTTAACTGTGAACTGTGATCTAAAAGCATTCAGAGGTCAAACTCTTCTTCTGAAGTTCAGTTGATGTGCATTTACAGATGAAAGTTACCAAGCTGAAATTCCATTTGATGAAATCCTATACAGACATTATTACCTGGTACAGTCTCAACAGGGGAGGAAGAGAAACACAAAGAAAATACTGTGAAGGACCATTTTGACCCTTGTTGGAATACAGACTCTCCTCTCTGATGAACACTATTGTTTTGTCCCTCTAGGGTCACCATACCGTTTGGTCAGTTTAATTTCTTCATTGAGAGGAGCGTTTCCTATGTGAAGATCACAGCCAAGCTGGGGTTAGTCGTCATGTGGAATGAAGATGACTCCCTCTGGGTATGTGTTCAGAATGCTTACTCATTTCCATACGTCTTCTGTTACACTACAGTGATATGTGGTTGTTTCACCTGCTTTGGTTCAATACACTGATTGTAAATCACTCTGGATGAGAGTGTTTGCTAAATGTCAAATGTAAATGTGATGCTTTTCTGCAATATTCTGGTCCTGATGAAAATGGTCTGTAGTTAGCTAGTGACTGTAGGGAACATCAGTGTTAGGGGAACTGTTGGGATAAGAGTGGGAACATCAGTGTTAGGGGAACTGTTGGGATAAGAGTGGGAACATCAGTGTTAGGGGAACTGTTGGGATAAGAGTGGGAACATCAGTGTTAGGGGAACT
Organism: Oncorhynchus mykiss; assembly: GCF_057628025.1. Classification (NCBI taxonomy): domain Eukaryota; kingdom Metazoa; phylum Chordata; class Actinopteri; order Salmoniformes; family Salmonidae; genus Oncorhynchus; species Oncorhynchus mykiss. Next base: position 101,406,328 of record NC_143023.1, on the reverse strand, counting down.
GTTGGGATAAGAGTGGGAACATCAGTGTTAGGGGAACTGTTGGGATAAGAGTGGGAACATCAGTGTTAGGGGAACTGTTGGGATAAGAGTGGGAACATCAGTGTTAGGGGAACTGTTGGGATAAGAGTGGGAACATCAGTGTTAGGGGAACTGTTGGGATAAGAGTGGGAACATCAGTCTTAGGGGAACTGTTGGGATAAGAGTGGGAACATCAGTGTTTGTGGAACTGTTGGGATAAGAGTGGGAACATCAGTGTTAGGGGAACTGTTGGGATAAGAGTGGGAACATCAGTGTTAGGGGAACTGTTGGGATAAGAGTGGGAACATCAGTGTTAGGGGAACTGTTGGGATAAGAGTGGGAACATCAGTGTTAGGGGAACTGTTGGGATAAGAGTGGGAACATCAGTCTTAGGGGAACTGTTGGGATAAGAGTGGGAACATCAGTGTTTGTGGAACTGTTGGGATAAGAGTGGGTACATCAGTGTTAGGGGAACTGTTGGGATAAGAGTGGGAACAGAGTGTTAGGGGAACTGTTGGGATAAGAGTGGGAACATCAGTGTTTGTGGAACTGTTGGGATAAGAGTGGGTACATCAGTGTTAGGGGAACTGTTGGGATAAGAGTGGGAACAGAGTGTTAGGGGAACTGTTGGGATAAGAGTGGGAACATCAGTGTTAGGGGAACTGTTGGGATAAGAGTGGGAACATCAGTGTTAGGGGAACTGTTGGGATAAGAGTGGGAACATCAGTGTTAGGGGAACTGTTTGGATAAGAGTGGGAACATCAGTGTTAGGGGAACTGTTGGGATAAGAGTGGGAACATCAGTGTTAGGGGAACTGTTGGGATAAGAGTGGGTACATCAGTGTTAGGGGAACTGTTGGGATAAGAGTGGGAACATCAGTGTTAGGGGAACTGTTGGGATAAGAGTGGGTACATCAGTGTTAGGGGAACTGTTGGGATAAGAGTGGGAACAGAGTGTTAACCTCTGATGGGATAAGAGTGGGAACATCAGTGTTAGGGGAACTGTTGGGATAAGAGTGGGTACATCAGTGTTAGGGGAACTGTTGGGATAAGAGTGGGAACATCAGTGTTAGGGGAACTGTTTGGATAAGAGTGGGAACATCAGTGTTAGGGGAACTGTTGGGATAAGAGTGGGAACATCAGTGTTAGGGGAACTGTTGGGATAAGAGTGGGAACATCAGTGTTAGGGGAACTGTTGGGATAAGAGTGGGAACATCAGTGTTAGGGGAACTGTTGGGATAAGAGTGGGAACATCAGTGTTAGGGGAACTGTTGGGATAAGAGTGGGAACATCAGTGTTAGGGGAACTGTTGGGATAAGAGTGGGAACATCAGTGTTAGGGGAACTGTTGGGATAAGAGTGGGAACATCAGTGTTAGGGGAACTGTTGGGATAAGAGTGGGAACATCAGTGTTAGGGGAACTGTTGGGATAAGAGTGGGAACATCAGTGTTAGGGGAACTGTTGGGATAAGAGTGGGAACATCAGTGTTAGGGGAACTGTTGGGATCCGGCTGAGGCATAAGAGCCTGACGAGTTGGTGGAAGCAGGGGAGCCTGGCAATCCGGCATAGGCATGAGAGCCTTACTATACGACTGAGACACGAGATAATAATGTAGAAACTCCCTGATGGTGAGGCGTTATTCTGTAACGATGTGCACTGAGAGTCGGGAAGCAAGTTCAGGGAGTGAGTGTCTCAGGAAAATAAACGCAACATAATACAAACCAAGAACCACGAAAAACGCACAGACACTGGAACAGAAAACAATAACAAAGAGACCAAAGGGAGTGACAAGGTAAAGAAGGGAATGTAATCAGGTGATGGAGTCCAGGTGAGTCTGATGACGCGCAGGTGCGCTTAACTATGGTGACAGGTGTCTGCCTTAAACGAGCAGCCTGGTGACCTAGAGGCTGGAGAGGGAGCACACGTGACAAAAAAGGTTATAACAACATGATGAGAGTTTAAAAGGTTTTAACAACAGGATGAGAGTTTAAAAGGTTTTATCAACAGGATGAGAGATTAAAAGGTTTTAACAACAGGATGAGAGTTTAAAAGGTTTTATCAACACGATGAGAGTTTAAAAGGTTTTATCAACAGGATGAGAGTTTAAAAGGTTTTATCAACACGATGAGAGTTTAAAAGGTTTTATCAACATGATGAGAGTTTAAAAGGTTTTAACAACAGGATGAGAGTTTAAAAGGTTTTAACAACATGATGAGAGATTAAAAGGTTTTAACAACAGGATGAGAGATTAAAAGGTTTTAACAACATGATGAGAGTTTAAAAGGTTTTAACAACATGATGAGAGATTAAAAGGTTTTATCAACAGGATGAGAGATTAAAAGGTTTTATCAACAGGATGAGAGTTTAAAAGGTTTTAACAACATGAGAGTTTAAAAGGTTTTAACAACATGATGAGAGTTCAAAAGGTTTTAAAGGGAAGAGTGCATGTGCAGGAGAGGTAAAAAACAGAGGGGATTGTAAGACACCTCCCCTGTCAGATGTTTATAAAACACAAACCAACAAAAAATAGAATCCTGATGATTAAAACGGAGAAACAATTAGTTGGGAAGATTCATACAGTGAATGTATTTGGTATTGTTGATCAGATCCAATCCATTTCATATCAGACCAGAATAAAACTACAGTGAAACAGGTTTCCTATTGTAGCTATATTGCAGACATGATCCCTAATCCGCATAATTCCCTTTAATGAATAACCACTTGGGTATACAGTAGAGAAAACATTGAATAATATTAGCAAAGTCCTGCGCACACTTTTGTATTTTTTTAGGAGGCCTAATGCTCTGTATTGACCCTATCTGTATGTACCCAACCTGAAGTACAGCACCTGTTTTGTGTTAACCTCCCACTCCTTGTACTCAGCGTCATATGCCAAACATAGGGATATCAAATCAAATTCTATTGGTCGCATACACATATTTAGCAGATGTTATTGAGGAAGTAACGAAGTGCTTGTAGCACAGGTACAAGGAGTGGAATGTTAGCATAAACAGACTGGTATCCAGGCTAGAACAAGGAGTGGAATGTTAGCATAAACAGACTCGTACCCAGGCAGGAACAAAGAGTTGAATATTAGCATAAACAAACTGGTACCAAGGCTAGAACAAGGAGTGGAATGTTATCATAAACAGACTGGTACCCAGGCTAGAACAAGGAGTGGAATGTTAGCATAAACAGACTGGTACCCAGGCTAGAACAAGGAGTGGAATATTAGCATAAGGATTTGAAATGTCAGCACATATGAACTGCTGTAGGTGCATGGCCAGCTAGCTGTATGTGAAATGTACATATATATGAATTGCTGGAGGCGCCTCAACAGCTAGCTTGCAATGCATTAACACTCAGTCATCTTCCATTGATTTTATAGGTGGAGCTGGACTCAAAGTTCCAGAATCAGACATGTGGGCTGTGTGGAGACTTCAACGGAGTCCAGAACGAGTTCAATAGGAATGGTAAACAAAATCACCAAATGTCTTAGAGGGGCGGATTACGCTCCTGTTCTGTTTATGAATGTGTGGGTTCAATCTATGGGTTAGGAAGGGGTTATAAAGTATTTTTCTAGGTACCATTTTAAGAAAGGGTTATCAAAAACACAAAAAACATGATGACAGAGACTGTTTGTAAGGGGAAATAAACAGGTAAGATAAAACCGTGTTTCTTTTCCCACAGATGATTATCTGAAGACAATCGACTATGGTGATATTTGGAAGATGAATGGCCCAACAGAAACCTGTACAGAAATCCCTGTTCACACTGAGCAGTGTGAAGACCAGGTATTTACAAGTCTAGAGCTGAACATTTAAGATTTCTTATTCACTTCATTTAAACATGTTGTTTGTCTGTTTGTTTAAAATATCATCATGGCTGACATTTGATCAGTACATAATCCCTCTATGTTGCCTCTAGTAATTCTTCTTCTTCTTCATCCTTTCAGACCAAACTTTGTGAGCAGCTTCTCACCAGTCTTGCCTTCAGTAGCTGTAAGGACCTGATCGCCACAGACTCCTTCATCAAGGCCTGTGCAGAAGACATGTGTCACTGTGGCAACAGCAGCAGCAGTGTCACCTGCGCCTGTCCCACCATGTCAGAGTACTCCCGCCAGTGTGCTCACGCAGGGGGGAAACCCCAGGAGTGGAAGACCGACCAGTTCTGCTGTAAGGGAACATTATTTGCATTACACATCCTTTTTGTTTTTATACTAGATTGTTTGTTTGTATTGCTCTGTTGGTAGTTTGGATGTGGGTAAAAAAAAAAAACTCAGCCACAGTTATATTGTAACTCAAAGTAAACACTTTTGACATGCAATAATGCTTTGCCTTAGGTAATCTATAGTGTCTTCTTATTTGACATGCTTGTATTTACATTTATGTGACTGAAAACTGAGGAGCAAATCCCAATTTTCACTTCCAATGATGTCAATAGAAGGAGATGTGAAAATGTGATGAAGAGTCAGAAACAGATTTGTGACTCTGGTTATTTGTGTTGAGCAGTGCAGACGTGTCCTTTAAGCATGCAGTACCAGGAGTGTGGTAGTCCCTGCACTGACACCTGCTCCAACCCAAAGAGGAACCAGCATTGTGAGGAACACTGCACCGACGGATGCTTCTGCCCTGCTGGTACATGCACTCATTACTGAATACAACATCATATGTCAGCTATGTAACCATTTTAAAGTAGCTGAATACAACATCATATGTCAGCTATGTAACTATTTTAAAGTAGCTGAATACAACATCATATGTCAGCTATGTAACTATTTTAAAGTAGCTGAGTACAACATCATATGTCAGCTATGTAACTATTTTAAAGTAGCTGAATACAACATCATATGTCAGCTATGTAACTATTTAAAGTAGCATTTAAAATATACAATGCAATCTCACCGACAGAGATTCTGCCCTGCCTACTACACACTGTAACGGTTCTCTTCTATCTCCTCCTCTGATGAAGAGGTAGAACAAGGATCGGACCAAAATGCAGCGTGTAGATTTCGATCCATGTTTTAATGAACAAACGTAAACCACGAATCAATACAAACACTACAAAAAATAAAGGACGTAATGAACGTAACGAAAACCTAAACAGCCTATCTGGTGAAAACACATAGACAGGAACAATCACCCACAAACACACAGTGAAACCCAGGCTACCTAAATATGGTTCCCAATCAGAGACAATGACGAACACCTGCCTCTGATTGAGAACCATATCAGGCCGAACATAGAACTAGACAAACTAGACATGTAACATAGAATGCCCACTCAGATCACACCCTGACCAACCACAACATAGAAATATACAAAGTAAACTATGGTCAGGGTGTGACACACACTCACTGATTATAACAGAGATGGGACCAAGTCTCAATTTTGCAAGTCCTAAGCAAGTCTGAAGTCTTAATTTTTTGAGTTTCTTTGCATGTCCCAAGTCATAATGGGTGAGTCCCAAGTAAAGTTTGACAGCTCAGTTCGAGTCAAGTTACATGTCCCTTATTTTGGGTTTTGAGTCCTCAAGTTAATGGTTAAGTGTTTTATGCCAATTTCATTGCAACTGCAATACATCAGTGATTTTTGGCCCCACATGTTTTACAACCCCCCCCCCCCCTCCCTACTACCACATAGTCTTTGAAACCAAATGTTTTTTGGGACCGATGATGCCCTGATGCAGAGGTAGCAACACAGGTCCCAGAGTGGTGGCGCAAATTGTTTGAGAGTGGTGGCGCAAATTGTTGTTGTTCCTTATCTGGTAACCTAACCCAGGTATGCATCAGGACCCTATAAGATCTGACAGTGATTAATAAGTAGTTGTGAAAATATGTTTTTATGAGCAATGATGGGAGTGGGACCAGATTTACATTTTTAGCAGATGCTCTTATCCAGAGCGACTTACAGGAACAGTTAGGGAAAGAGCCTTGCTCAAAGGCACACTGACAGAATTTTCACCTAGTCAGGTCAGGGATTCAAACCATTGACCTTTCAGTTACTAGCCCAATGCTCTTAACCAATAGGCTACCTGCCGCCTTGGGAAAGAGTCTTGTATTTTACAAACTGCAGTTATTTATTTTGGATTGAAAAGGTCAAGGTAGCCTAGCCTGGCCTGCCAGCCAAACCAAGTTTGAATATAACGGAAACCCGAATTTGATCACATTCACATTTTCTCCTAAAACAAATAAATGCGCTATAAATAGGCTGCACAACATTACCACGTGGTTTACCCTGGTCAGAGGGGACAGGACACACAACATTACCATGTGGTTTACCCTGGTCAGAGGGGACAGGACACACAACATTACCATGTGGTTTACCCTGGTCAGAGGGGACAGGGCACATTGGCTGTAGATTATGCATTGTTATCAGTAAGGTATTCAGACTGAGAAATCCTCTCGTTTTCTTCCCAGATAGTTTAAGTGTAGGCTGCTGAAACATTTCCGTGAAGAGTTCTTGCTTGGGTATGTCAGGAGTGATGTGTTATCATGTTTGCTAAATACATACCGGAGGAAAGTGGAGCAGAGGGCGTTTTGCTAGATTATGTGATGTGCACCTGGCCTGCGATTTAAATACCAGATAGGCACAAGATGACAAATCGAGTCACACAGCTCAAATACCAGATAGTTTTTTTTTTTTTTTTTTTAACTAGGCAAGTCAGTTAAGAACAAATTCTTATTTTTAATGACGGCCTAGGAATAGCGGGTTAACTGCCTGTTCAGGACATATTTGTACCTTGTCAGCTCAGTTGGACTAGTAACCTTTTGGTTACTAGTCCAACACTCTAACCACTAGGCTACCCTGCCACCTCTACACTCTAACCACTAGGTTACCACTCCGCCTCTACACTCTAACCACTAGGCTACCCTGCCTCCTCTACACTCTAACCACTAGGCCACCCTGCCTCCTCTACACTCTAACCACTAGGTTACCCTGCCTCCTCTACACTCTAACCACTAGGTTACCCTGCCTCCTCTACACTCTAACCACTAGGCTACCCTACCTCCTCTACACTCTAACCACTAGGTTACCCTGCCTCCTCTACACTCTAACCACTAGGTTACCCTGCCTCCTCTACACTCTAACCACTAGGTTACCCTGCCTCCTCTACACTCTAACCACTAGGTTACCACTCCGCCTCTACACTCTAACCACTAGGCTACCCTGCCTCCTCTACACTCTAACCACTAGGCCACCCTGCCTCCTCTACACTCTAACCACTAGGTTACCCTGCCTCCTCTACACTCTAACCACTAGGTTACCCTGCCTCCTCTACACTCTAACCACTAGGCTACCCTACCTCCTCTACACTCTAACCACTAGGTTACCCTGCCTCCTCTACACTCTAACCACTAGGTTACCCTGCCTCCTCTACACTCTAACCACTAGGTTACCCTGCCTCCTCTACACTCTAACCACTAGGCTACCCTACCTCCTCTACACTCTAACCACTAGGTTACCCTGCCTCCTCTACACTCTAACCACTAGGTTACCCTGCCTCCTCTACACTCTAACCACTAGGTTACCCTGCCTCCTCTACACTCTAACCACTAGGTTACCCTGCCTCCTCTACACTCTAACCACTAGGTTACCCTGCCTCCTCTACACTCTAACCACTAGGTTACCCTGCCTCCTCTACACTCTAACCACTAGGTTACCCTGCCTCCTCTACACTCTAACCACTAGGTTACCCTGCCTCCTCTACACTCTAACCACTAGGTTACCCTGCCTCCTCTACACTCTAACCACTAGTCTACCCTGCCTCCTCTACACTCTAACCACTAGGTTACCCTGCCTCCTCTACACTCTAACCACTAGGTTACCCTGCCTCCTCTACACTCTAACCACTAGGTTACCCTGCCTCCTCTACACTCTAACCACTAGGTTACCCTGCCTCCTCTACACTCTAACCACTAGGTTACCCTGCCTCCTCTACACTCTAACCACTAGGTTACCCTGCCTCCTCTACACTCTAACCACTAGGTTACCCTGCCTCCTCTACACTCTAACCACTAGGTTACCCTGCCTCCTCTACACTCTAACCACTAGGTTACCCTGCCTCCTCTACACTCTAACCACTAGGTTACCCTGCCTCCTCTACACTCTAACCACTAGGTTACCCTGCCTCCTCTACACTCTAACCACTAGGCCACCCTGCCTCCTCTACACTCTAACCACTAGGCCACCCTGCCTCCTCTACACTCTAACCACTAGGCTACCCTGCCTCCTCTACACTCTAACCACTAGACTACCCTGCCGCCTCTACACTCTAACCACTAGACTACCCTGCCGCCTCTACACTCTAACCACTAGGTTACCCTGCCTCCTCTACACTCTAACCACTAGGCCACCCTGCCTCCTCTACACTCTAACCACTAGACTACCCTGCCTCCTCTACACTCTAACCACTAGGCTACCCTGCCTCCTCTACACTCTAACCACTAGGTTACCCTGCCTCCTCTACACTCTAACCACTAGGCCACCCTGCCTCCTCTACACTCTAACCACTAGGTTACCCTGCCTCCTCTACACTCTAACCACTAGGCCACCCTGCCTCCTCTACACTCTAACCACTAGGTTACCCTGCCTCCTCTACACTCTAACCACTAGGCTACCCTGCCTCCTCTACACTCTAACCACTAGGCTACCCTGCCTCCTCTACACTCTAACCACTAGGTTACCCTGCCACCTCTACACTCTAACCACTAGGCCACCCTGCCTCCTCTACACTCTAACCACTAGGCCACCCCTCCTCTACACTCTAACCACTAGGTTACCCTGCCTCCTCTACACTCTAACCACTAGGTTACCCTGCCTCCTCTACACTCTAACCACTAGGTTACCCTGCCTCCTCTACACTCTAACCACTAGGTTACCCTGCCACCTCTACACTCTAACCACTAGGTTACCCTGCCACCTCTACACTCTAACCACTAGGCTACCCTGCCTCCTCTACACTCTAACCACTAGGCCACCCTGCCTCCTCTACACTCTAACCACTAGGCTACCCTGCCTCCTCTACACTCTAACCACTAGGCCACCCTGCCACCTCTACACTCTAACCACTAGGCCACCCCATGCGTAAGATGACAAACCGAGATATACAGCCCAAATCCAAGTTAAATCACGAGTCATAGATGCTCAAGTCGAAGTCTAGTGGGAAGTTGCAACATGACTGGAACATGACTGAAGTCATCCCTGAAAGGAAAGTGGAGCAGAGGGCGTTTTGCTAGATTATGTGATTTGCGCTCCAGCCCGCGCGCGCAACTTGTGAAGACTGTATTAACTGTATAGACCAGGAAGACTATATTAAAACTCATATTAGTTATGTGGCTATTTAAACCAGGAATGGTGTATAAACCCTTGATAACAGTTATGTGGCTATTTAAACCAGGAAGGCTGTATTAAAACTCATATTGGTTATGTGGCTATTTAAACCAGGAAGACTGTATTAAAACTCATATCAGTTATGTGGCTATTTAAACCAGGAAGACTGTATTAAAACTCATATCAGTTATGTGGCTATTTAAACCAGGAAGACTATATTAAAACTCATATTGGTTATGTGGCTATTTAAACCAGGAAGACTGTATTAAAACTCATATTGGTTATGTGGCTATTTAAACCAGGAAGACTATATTAAAACTCATATCAGTTATGTGGCTATTTAAACCAGGAAGGCTGTATATAACCGTGATAACAGTTATGTGGCTATTTAAACCAGGAAGACTGTATTAAAACTCATATTGGTTATGTGGCTATTTAAACCAGGAAGACTGTATTAAAACTCATATCAGTTATGTGGCTATTTAAACCAGGAAGACTATATTAAAACTCATATCAGTTATGTGGCTATTTAAACCAGGAAGACTGTATTAAAACTCATATCAGTTATGTGGCTATTTAAACCAGGAAGACTATATTAAAACTCATATTGGTTATGTGGCTATTTAAACCAGGAAGACTGTATTAAAACTCATATCAGTTATGTGGCTATTTAAACCAGGAAGACTGTATTAAAACTCATATTGGTTATGTGGCTATTTAAACCAGGAAGACTATATTAAAACTCATATCAGTTATGTGGCTATTTAAACCAGGAAGGCTGTATATAACCGTGATAACAGTTAGGTGGCTATTTAAACCAGGAAAAGGTTAAAGGTTACATAGATTGGAAGAGTAGCCTTATTGTGGGACTGGAGATTTCGTTATTTGATCAAAGTTCTGCAACAGATGTACCGTAGTAATTAAGATACTGATCTACATGGATCAATGTATTTGATGAGATAAGGAAGGACTAAATATATTTAATGTCATTTATGGGATCAGCTGGTTAAATGTAATGTATTGAACGTGAGTCATGGGATCAGCTGGCTAAATGTATTGAATGTAAGTCATGGGATCAGCTGGCTAAATGTAATGTATTGAATGTAAGTCATGGGATCAGCTGACTAAATGTATTGAATGTAAGTCATGGGATCAGCTGGCTAAATGTATTGAATGTAAGTCATGGGATCAGCTGGCTAAATGTAATGTATTGAATGTAAGTCATGGGATCAGCTGACTAAATGTATTGAATGTAAGTCATGGGATCAGCTGGCTAAATGTATTGAATGTCTTTATGGAACCAGGTGTCTAAATGTAATGTATTGAATGTAAGTCATGGGATCAGCTGGCTAAATGTATTGAATGTAAGTCATGGGATCAGCTGGCTAAATGTATTGAATGTAAGTCATGGGATCAGCTGGCTAAATGTATTGAATGTAAGTCATGGGATCAGCTAACTGAATGTATTGAATGTCTTTATGGAACCAGGTGTCTAAATGTAATGTATTGAATGTAAGTCATGGGATCAGCTGGCTAAATGTAATGTATTGAATGTAAGTCATGGGATCAGCTGGCTAAATGTAATGTATTGAATGTAAGTCATGGGATCAGCTGGCTAAATGTATTGAATGTAAGTCATGGGATCAGCTGGCTAAATGTAATGTATTGAATGTAAGTCATGGGATCAGCTGACTAAATGTATTGAATGTAAGTCATGGGATCAGCTAACTAAATGTATTGAATGTAAGTCATGGGATCAGCTGGCTAAATGTAATGTATTGAATGTAAGTCATGGGATCAGCTGGCTAAATGTATTGAATCTAAGTCATGGGATCAGCTGGCTAAATGTATTGAATGTAAGTCATGGGATCAGCTGGCTAAATGTATTGAATGTCTTTCTCATAGGAACTGTGTTTGATGACATCACTCAGACTGGCTGTGTAGCTGTGAACCAGTGCTCTTGTCTCCACAACGGACAAACTTACCAGCCTGGACAATCATTCTCAAGAACATGCCATGAATGGTAAGAGCTGCATTGCGTTTATATACACTGAATTGTTGTGTGTGTTGATCCGGGTGTGTTGAGGCTAAACTGACTGTCTCTCTCCGTTAGTACCTGTATCCAAGGCCAGTGGAGCCAGATGTGTTGAGGCTAAACTGACTGTCTCTCTCCGTTAGTACCTGTATCCAAGGCCAGTGGAGCCAGATGTGTTGTGGCTAAACTGACTGTCTCTCTCCGTTAGTACCTGTATCCAAGGCCAGTGGAGCCAGATGTGTTGAGGCTAAACTGACTGTCTCTCTCCGTTAGTACCTGTATCCAAGGCCAGTGGAGTTGTATGGATCTAGATTGCCCTGCTACCTGCTCCATAGTGGGAGGTTCCCACATCACCACCTACGATGGGAAAGCCTACACCTTCCATGGAGACTGCTCATATGTCCTGTCCAAGGTAGGGATCTAACCTACTGCACGGAGACTTCTCATATGTCCTGTCCAAGGTAGGGATCTAACCTACTGTATGGAGACTGCTCATATGTCCTGTCCAAGGTAGGGATCTAACCTACTGTATGGAGACTGCTCATATGTCCTGTCCAAGGTAGGGATCTAACCTACTGTATGGAGTGATATTAGTGCCAACAGAAAATATTGAATAAAAATGTTTTTTTTTGTTCATACAAATTCAAAGTGATTCAATTCAGATTCCACATTTTGTTGTGTAACAGCCTGAATTTAAAGTGTGTTAAATAGTGATTTTTGGGGGGAGGGGGGGATTGGGGTCACTGAGCTACAATATCCCATAATGTCAAAGTCAAATCATTTTTTTAAAAATTTAATAAATTGAGTACCCTGCATGTGTGTTTTAATGAAAGTTTGAGTTTTATCGAGTACTACAGTTGGCGCTCTGAAATTTCCGCTGATTTTGGTCCCTGTACAGGGACCGCAGCCATAACAGGTTCACATTTATTTAAAAGAAAAATCTCAAATGTTGAATCAATAAGTATTATAAGTATATCAATAAGTATTCAACCCCTTTGTTAAGGCAAGCCTAAATACGTTCAGGAGTAAACATTGTTTTAACAAGTCACATAATACGTTGCATTGACTCACTGCATGTCAAATAATAGTGTTTAACTTGATTTTTGAATGACTCATCTCTGTACCCCACACATACAATTATCTGTAAGTCAAACACAGATTCAACCACAAAGACCAGGGAGGTTTTCCAATGCCTCGCAAAGAAGGGCACCTATTGGTAGATAAGTAAAAATTAAAAAGCAGACATTGAATATCCCTTTAAGCACGGTGAAGTTATTAATTACACTTTAGATGGTGTATCAAGTCACTACAAAGATACAGGCGTTCTTTCTAACTCAGTTGCCGGAGAGGAAGGAAACCACTCAGGGATTTCACCATGAAGCCAAAGGTTACGTTGAAACAGTTACAGAGTTTAATGGCTGTGATGGGAGAAAACTGAGGATGGATCAACAACATTGTAGTTACTCCACAATACTAACCTAATTGACAAGTGAAAAGACGGAATCCTGTACAGAAGAAAAACATTACAAAACATGCATCCTGTTTGCAACGAGGTACTAAAGTCATACTGCAAAACATGTGGCAAAGAAATTAACTTTTTGTTCTGAATACAAAGTGTTATGTTTGGGGCAAATTCAATACAACACATAACAGAGTACCACTCTCCATATTTTCAAGCATAGTGGGGACTGCATCATGTTATGGCTGCCTCATGTTATGGGTATGCTTGTAATCGTTAAGGACTGGGGAGTTTTTCAGGATAAAAGGTAAACAGAATGGAGCTGAGCACAGGAACAATCTTAGAGGAAAACCTGGTTCAGTCTGCTTTCCACCAGACACTGGGAGACAAATTCACCATTCAGCTGTATGATAAAACACAAGGCCAATTTTACCCTGGAGTTGCTTACCAAGATGACATTGAATGTTCCTGAGTGGCCTAGTTACAGTTTTGACTTAAATCAGTTTTAAAATATATGGCAAGACTTGAAAATGGCTGTCTATCAGTGATCAACATCCAACTTGATAGAACTTGAAGAATTAAAAAAATAAAAAAAGAATTGCAAATATTGTACAATCCAGGTGTGCAAATCTCTTAGCAACTTACCCAGAAACACTCACAGCTGTAATCACTGGGTGTGAATACTAATGTAAATAAGATATTTCTGTATTTCATTTTCAATGAATTAGCAAACGTTTCTAAAAACACGTTTTCACTTTGTCATTATTGGGTATTGTGTGAAAAAAACTATATTTAATCCATTTTAAATTCAGGCTGTAACACAACAACATGTGGAATAAGTCAAGGGGAGTGAATACTTCCTGAAGGAAATGTAATTCCCTAGGACCAAAATTAGGCAAGAAGTAAGTAGTGTGTTAAAAAAAAGGTGTTCCCTTTTTAAAAAATTAACTTTACTGTTGTCGTGTCTTTACTATCATTAAACTGAAGACTTCGTTTTTATCGAAGCTTCTCTGTAATTAGTTACTCAATTAAACTGAATAATCATGTAACTGTAATTTACTAGGAAGTTGGGGCACCAAGGAAAGCATTCAGATTACAAAGTTATAATTTCCCAAATAAAACCTTTCAGATATTTTCATATCTGATCAATACTCTTCTGGTTAATGGTTTATTTATTTTACCTCACGTTAGTCTCATTCCAAACGTTGTAAATTGTTGGTTATCTGCACGAACCCAGTCTTCACTATGAGTCATCCATACATCAATTGTCTTAAATCATTGATTTATTACTAACTAAGTCATTCACAGAAATGCATAAACAAACAAACAAACTTGGTAAATGTGGTTACATGAAATGAAAGGAGAATCAGCCCTAGTGGCTGAACCGGCATGGGGGGTCGACTAAGAAGTCACTACAGAGTTAATTATAACAATTAAAATGCTAATCCTTTACCCATGAACGCTCACTCATTCGGGAACAACTGCAATCAATATATATATTTACGCTCAGTGTGTCGTCTTGATCGCTGGTGAAAAGTTTGTCTTTCGTAGAATTGTCCGTCTCTCTCCCTCTCTCTCTTTGTCTTGGTTAGAGGGGATAGTTCAAAGTGACATTCGTTATAGAATGAATGTTTCGGCGGTTGTCGTTCTTCGCGTTCAATGATGCCGAATTCCTAGCTGCAGACTAGTAATCAATGTCAAAGACTTGTTCTTCTTCTGTCGGTATCGATAGTCTAAGATTTTAACCACGTGATATGGTTAAAAGATTCTACAACCTTTAGCCATCTCGTAATTGAGGTAAGCTTGGTCTGCTGATCAAAAACCCGAGTGGGGGTTTTATTCGGAAGGGCCGAAGAGGGCTGTCCCAGGATGTCTGACCCTTTCCGGGCTCAGGGGCTGTCCTCTGATTTAGTTCAAATCAAAAGGGAATTGTATTTTTCTTCATTGAACAATCCACAATCATATTACACAATTATACAAACAGTATCATACTCACTCATTCATCTTATACAACAATTAGATGTAAACCTCATATCTGAGGCTATTATATAAACAGCGTTATGGTAATGTGGCCACACCATCTCTCTTGAGCTTCCCAAGTTGTGACAAACGGACCAGTTCGTAGCTGGATTCTTCACCGATCTTTTACACTTTCTCCGGAACATGAAACTTGTTCGTACCTCAAGTTCTGTGAGGTGGAAGAAATTCCTTTGTTCTCTATGAAAAACTACTCTCTATAACTGTGTGTCCATGAGGTACACTCAGGAATTTACAACCTCTGACCACAGCAGCCAAGTTGAAGGAGGAAAGGGGGGAGGCAGTTGGAGAGGGGGATGGGGTTGCTATACTCAGAGGCCAACGTCCTGACACTGTCATACGTTGACTTTACTGTCATACCTTGACATTACTGTCATACCATAACGTTACTGTCATACCTTAACGTTACTGTCATACCTTAACTTTACTGTCATACCTTAACTTTACTGTCATACCTTAACTTTACTGTCATACCTTAACTTTACTGTCATACCTTTACTTTACTGTCATACCTTATACCAATTGTCCGCAGCAAACCAACGAGACTGCTTTCACAGTCCTGGGTGACATAGTGAAATGTGGGAAGACGGACATTGAGACCTGCCTAAGATCTGTAACCCTGGTGACTCCAGAGTCCACGGTAAGTTAGCCAGTCAGTGACTCGTATCACCACTTCAGGGTTGGAGTAAATTACATTTCATTTCCAGTCAAATCAGGCAGTCCACTGAATTCCAATTCCAATGCTCTTCATTTTTTTTCAGTGAGGAACATTTGGAATTGGAATTAGGTTTTCTTTCTGAATTGACTGGAATTGACTCCAACCCTGTTCCACACTCCTTATCACCAAGGGAGTCGCTTTAACTCAAGTTGTAATTTGTCACTTGCAGATGATCGTCATCGAGGCCAGTGGAAGGGTCTTTGTCAACAAGATGTTTTCTCAGATGCCGCTTTTCATGGGTGAGTGACTGATTGATGGCTGCTTGAGAAAAGGGATACAGAGATGTTGTCACGACTTCCGCCGAAGTCGGCCCTTCTCCTTGTTCGGGTGGTGTTCGGCGGTCGATGTCACCGGCTTTCTAGTCACCATCGATCCATGTTTCAGTTTCGTTTTGTTTTGTCTGTATCACACACACCTGGTTTCTATTACATATCACGTTCCTTATTTAACCCTCTGGCATACATTCCTGTTCTGTCCGTGATTGTTTATGTCGTTAGTGGTTGTGTTTTGTGCTAGTGTTTTTTGTATGTTCCTTTTTAACCAGTTAAGCGCACCCGACACGCAGACGTCTCATCTAGCCACCTGGAAATGCACATGCTCTACGCTAAATGCTAATAGCACTCGTTAAAACTCAAACGTTCATTAAAACACACATGCAGGGTATTGAATTAAAGCTACACTCGTTGTGAATCTAGCCAACAAGTCAGTTTTAAAATGCTTTTTGGCGAAAGCATGAGAAGCTATTATCTGATAGCATGCAACACCCCAAAATGCCTGAAGGCGACGTAAACAAAATAATTAGCCTAGCCGGCGCTACACAAATAGCAGAAATAAAATATAAAACATTCATTACCTTTGACGAGCTTCTTTCTTGGCACTCCTATATGCCCCATAAACATCACTATTGGGTCTTTTTTTCGATTAAATCGGTCCATATATACCCAAAATAGCCATCTATGGAAACTGTGTAATTCAGAAAAAAACATTGTTTCAAAATGCAGCATCATTTTTTTAAATTAAAAAAGTCGACGATAAACTTTCACAAAACACTTCGAAATACTTTTGTAATCCAACTTTAGGTATTAGTAAACGTTAATAATCTATCAAATTGATCACGGGGCGATGTGTATTCAATAGCTCCACGTCTTGAAATCATGGTCGGAAATTTCTCCTCCAAAACATCCTGTCGGAGACCGGAAGGAATGAGCTCCCTCTCACTCGTTTGACCAAGAAAAAAAGCCCAGGCAATTGACAAGACTGGCGACATCGTGTGGAAGGACTTGCAATCTCAGCACCATTTAATTTGGTGTCCCTTAAACAATACATGCATCAGTTTTTCTTGCGCTTTTCGATGAAACACACGCTCTGTTGAAGTCACAGCCGTGATTTAACCAGTTTTAGAAACGTGAGAGTGTTTTCTATCCACACATACTAATCATATGCATATACTATATTCCTGGCATGAGTAGCAGGACGCTGAAATGTTGCGCGATTTTTAACAGAATGTTCGAAAAAGTAGGGGGTGGCCTTAAAACCTGTTAGAGATACTGGTTCCCAGTTGGGAACCTACCCTCCCACGTTCAGCTGGAACGGTGGCGCATGGAACGCAAAAATATTCTTAGAAATATTTAACCTCCACACATTAACAAGTCCAATAGCTCAAATGAAAGATAAACACCTTGTTCATCTAGCCAGCAAGTCAGATTTCTAAAATGTTTTACGGCAAAAACATAGCACATATATATGTCAAACCACCACCAGACACAGCTCATTTGAATAGCCAAAACATGCAATCAACAAACGCAGGATTATAAAATAAATCATTCACTAACCTTTTGAAAATCTTCATCAGATGACAGTAATAGGACATGTTACACAGTACATTTTTTTTTCAATAATATGCCATTTATATCCATAAATGTCCATTTACATTGAATTCATGTTCAGAAAATACTCAAAAATGTCCGCAGGAAATCTAGGTAGCGCGACAAGATAACGTAAATAGACATCATAAACTTTGACTAAATATACATGTTCTACATATAGTTAGAAAGATACACTGCTTCTTTATGCAATCGCTTTGTTACATTTATTTTTAACGTTACAGAAATCGCACACTATTCAATATTCTGAGACGGCGCTCAGATATAAGCTACATTTCTCCGTAATGTTGGAGTCAACAGAAACACAGATTTCAGCATAAATATTCCCTTACCTTCGATTGTCTTCGTTCAGAATGTTCTGGAAAGGTTCATACTTACCCAATACATTGTTTGGTTTCAAGTCTTGCGTCTTTGTATTAGCTACTGCTAATAACATCAGCTGAAATGCACCCAAAATGTCCTCTGGTCCGGAAAAGTTGCGCATCAAAACTTCAAAATTACATATTACATGTCGACGAAACAGGTCAAACTAAACACACAAAACAAATTTCAATTCAACCGGTCATCGTTAGCTCTTCCCAGGAGTGCTGGAACAAAGGAATGACCGGGACCAATTCGCGCCCCAACGCACAACATATTTTCTCATGGCACACACTAATTTCACTCCCATAGGGCCAATTCTTGCGGGATTTGAACGATTAAAAGCTCTACTGAATGAGGACATCTAGTGGAAGACATAGAAAGTCTTCCCAGATTCATAACTGGTTGGGAAGGGTGGGGGCGATGACGTCAAAGTTGCTCCAACTTTCATGACCACAAAAACTAGTTTGGAAGAATGCCTGCCCTGTGAGTTCTGCTATACTTACAGACATAATTCCAACGGTTTTAGAAGCTTTAGAGTGTTTTCTATCCAATAATAATTATTATATGCATATATTAGCAATTTTTGACAGATTTTTTATTCAGTTTACTAGGGGTACCCAATTCCTCCAAAGGGGGCATAAGTCAGCCATATCCTCAACAGGTTTTAAGAGGTTTTAAGTAAACTCAGTTATGTTACTCAATACCTGTGTCCTGCGCCTGACTCCGCTATAACTCTGCACCCAATCGCTGACAGATGTGACATCTGTCTATTTTTTGTAGTCATTGATCAGTATAAACGTATGTTTGAAACCCTTCCCATGCAGTACATTCTGTACCAGAAGTTGTCTCTTTCTTTCGTCTTTCTTTCCTTGTCTAGCAGCATGTAACACCATAAGCATCCCACAATAGGGAAGTGGGAGCTAAAAGTTCATGGTAAACCAGATTGTAACTAGAACTTGTGTATATTTTCCACAGCTGATGTAAGGATCTTTCAGCCCTCTACGTTCTACATCATTGTGCATACCTCTTATGGGCTCCGTCTAGAGGTCCAGCTAACACCTATAATGCAGGTCTACATCGTAGCTAGCAGTTCACACAAAGAAAAAACCCAGGGTATGTTTCTCTCTGCTCATTTAAAGTCTTTGTGGAAAGATAAGCGTTTTTGGGTTGTTGAGAAGCACTATATAAATCTCATGCATTGTTATTATAAATGATGATCGGTTATGAAACTACTGTTAATGTAACGTGTGCCACTATACCGCTTGTTTGAGGGGTTTGGTCAAACCTCACCTGAAACAATTATTAATAAACTAATGATACATCTTCAGTCAATGTTAGTTCAAACCACCTGTTATAATGTTTTGTACTTCTTATCCAGGTCTTTGCGGAGACTTTAACGGTGTCCAAGCTGACGACTTCAGAACCATCAATGGACTCGTGGAAGGAACCGCTGTGACGTTTGCCGACACGTGGAAGACCAAAGCAAGCTGTCCTGATGCGGCACAGAACTTTGAGATGCCATGCAGTCTGAGTGTAGAGAACGGTAGTCCTTCAACCTCTTTAAAAACACTAACATATGTCTAATGCAGCGGTTCTCAAACTAGGGGTCACGACCCCATGTGGGGTCACTTTATATGAAAATGGGATCTCGGGAGAATTTCCAAAATACAAAAAAATATATACACTGAACAAAATATAAACGCAACATGGAAAGTGTTGGTCCCATGTTTCATGAGCTGAAATAAAATATCCCTGACATTTTCCTGATGCACAAAAAGCTTATTTCTCTCAAATGTTGTGTAAATTTATTTACATCCCTGTTAGTGAGCATTTCTCCTTTGCCAAGATAATTCATCCATCTGACATGTGTGGCAGATCAAGAAGCTGATTGAACAGCATGACAATTACACAGGTGCACCATCTGCTAGGGTAAAAAAAAAGGCCACTCTAAAATGTGAGGTTATGTCACAAAAAAACACAACAGATGTCTCAAGTTTTGAGGGAGCGTGCAACTGGCATACTGACTGCAGGAAAGTCCACCAGAGCTGTTGCCAGAGAATTGAATTTTAATTTCTCTACCATAAGCCACCTTCAACATCATTTTAAAGAATTTGGCAGTGTATCCATCAGGCCTCACAACCGCAGACAACATTTATGATGGTGGGGTTATGGTATGGGCATGCATAAGCTACTGACAATGAACACTCTTGCATTTAATCAATGGCAATTTGAATGCACAGAGATACTATGGCGAGATCCTCTGGCTTCTTTCTAGAGCTCCAACTTCCAACCTGAAGATCACTGACGTCATGATTTGACATTGTATTTTCCATTTGTCTTGAAAGCACTGTTCATGTTTTTCAATTGACTGCCCCAAATAAAAAGGTTAACACTAACTGTTAATAAAAATGTAAAAAATCACATGGTTGCCGTCGCGAGTATTTTCTAAATGGGGTCGTGGGACAAAAAGGTTTGGGAACCAATGTCTAATGAAACAATACCCAAACACGCTTCAGGCCAGCTTGAACAAAAAGGGAATCAAGTGTTCGACTGAGGGACTTGATAATACCAAAACTATTCCTTACTATTAGTAGAAAAAGGATCACTCTGTGAGATCTGAGTTTATTTTCCAACTAACCATTTAAACTCTTTCATTATGTTTCGGCGTAGAGAGCCTTTATCAGAGCCTTGGAATACTTTTTGGAGATTACATTTACATATGTCTACTGAGATGCACAGTAAAGCCTAGATAAAAACTATTTGTACTTTGTTACATGTTGCTAATATCTCATATGTTTTACAGAGAGATATGCCAAGTACTGGTGCTCGATGCTGTCAGATCGTGAAGGAATATTTTCCCAATGCCACACTGAGATCAACCCAAATTACTACAAGGAAGTAAGTATGGTGATGTTAAAATGCTCTTTAATTACAGAGTTATCCCAAAGCTCTAAGAATATATTTATATTTAAACAATAATTTAAGAAGTTCAATATAAAAATGATCTAATTTTAATTTAATTTATCTCAAAACATCTAATCAGATTTTTGTAGTACTATTGTCCTGTGCTCGTGTGTGATTTCAGAAAACAGTAGTTTTTTTCATTATCACATCTCATAACTTCTTCTTCTTCTACTGTTTCTTCTTCTCTCCCTGAAGATCTGCCTATATGACAGTTGTAACTGTGAGAGGAGTGAGGAGTGCATGTGTGCTGCGGTCTCCTCCTACGTCCATGCATGTGCTGCTGTAGACGTCCTGCTCAGTGGATGGAGAAACACCACCTGTGGTAAGATAAACATCAGAGATACTGAATGTATTTATTCATTAATTAATGAAGGGTTCCCCTCCTATTTACCCACGGTGTCCAGGGTTCACCCTCCTATTAACCCACAGTGTCCAGGGTTTACCCTCCTATTAACCCACAGTGTCCAGGGTTTACCCTCCTATTAACCCACGGTGTCCAGGGTTTACCCTCCTATTAACCCACGGTGTCCAGGGTTTACCCTCCTATTAACCCACGGTGTCCAGGGTTCATCCTCCTATTAACCTACGGTGTCTAGGGTTCACCCTCCTATTAACCTACGGTGTCTAGGGTTCACCCTCCTATTAACCCACGGTGTCTAGGGTTCACCCTCCTATTAACCCACAGTGTCCAGGGTTCACCCTCCTATTAACCTACGGTGTCTAGGGTTCACCCTCCTATTAACCCACGGTGTCTAGGGTTCACCCTCCTATTTACCCACAGTGTCTAGGGTTCACCCTCCTATTAACCCACAGTGTCCAGGGTTCACCCTCCTATTAACCCACGGTGTCTAGGGTTCACCCTCCTATTAACCTACGGTTTCTAGGGTTCACCCTCCTATTAACCCACGGTGTCTAGGGTTCACCCTCCTATTAACCCACGGTGTCTAGGGTTCACCCTCCTTTTTTAAATGTTTTATTTCACCTTTATTTAACCAGGTAGGCTAGTTGAGAACAAGTTCTCATTTACAACTGCGACCTGACCAAGATAAAGCAAAGCAGTGTGAACAGACAACAACACAGAGTTACACATGGAGTAAACAATAAACAAGTCAATAACACAGTAGAAAAAAATAGTCTATATACATTGTGTGCAAAAGCATGAGGAGGTAGGCGAATAATTACAATTTAGCTTAACACTGGAGTGATCAGATGATCAGATGGTCATGTGCAGGTAGAGATACTGGTGTGCAAAAGAGCAGAAAAGTAAATAAATAAAAACAGTGTGGGGATGAGGTAGGTAAATTGGGTGGGCTATTTACCGATTATGTACAGCTGACTATGTACAGCTGCAGCGATCGGTTAGCTGCTCAGATAGCAGATGTTTAAAGTTGGTGAGGGAGATAAAAGTCTCCAACTTCAGCAATTTTTGCAATTCGTTCCAGTCACAGGCAGCAGAGAACTGGAAGGAAAGGCGGCCAAATGAGGTGTTGACTTTAGGGATGATCAGTGAGATACACCTGCTGGAGCGCGTGCTACGGGTGGGTATTGCCAACGTGACCAGTGAACTGAGATAAGGCGGAGCTTTAACTAGCATGGACTTGTAGATGACCTGGAGCAGGTGGGTCTAGCGACGAATATGTTGCGAGGGCCAGCCAACAAGAGCATACAGGTCTCAGTGGTGGGTGGTATAAGGTGCTTTAGTAACAAAACGGATGGCACTGTGATAAACTGCATCCAGTTTGCTGAGTAGAGTATTGGAAGCTATTTTGTAGATGACATCGCCGAAGTCGATGATCGGTAGGATAGTCAGATTTACTAGGGTAAGTTTGGCAGCGTGAGTGAAGGAGGCTTTGTTGCGGATTAGAAAGCCGACTCTAGATTTGATTTTAGATTGGAGATGTTTGATATGAGTCTGGAAGGAGAGTTTACAGTCTAGCCAGACACCTAGGTACTTATAGATGTCCACATATTCTAGGTCGTAACCATCCAGAGTGGTGATGCTGGTCGGGCGTGCAGGTGCAGGCAGCGAACGGTTGAAAAGCATGCATTTGGTTTTACTAGCATTTAAGAGCAGTTGGATGCCAGGGAAGGAGTGTTGTATGGCATTGAAGCTCGTTTGGAGGTTAGATAGCACAGTGTCCAAGGAAGGGCCAGAAGTATACAGAATGGTGTCGTCTGCGTAGAGGTGGATCAGGGAATCGCCCGCAGCAAGAGCAACATCATTGATATATACAAAGAAAAGAGTCGGCCCGAGAATTTAACCCTGTGGCACCCCCATAGAGACTGCCAGAGGACCGGACAACATGCCCTCCGATTTGACACACTGAACTCTTTCTGCAAAGTAGTTGGTGAACCAGGCAAGGCAGTCATTAGAAAAACCGAGGCTACTGAGTCTGCCGATAAGAATATGGTGATTGACAGAGTCGAAAGTCTTGGCCAGGTCGATGAAGATGGCTGCACAGTATTGTCTTTTATCAATGGCGGTTATGATATCGTTTAGTACCTTGAGTGTGGCTGAGGTGCATCCATGACCGGCACGGAAACCAGATTGCACAGCGGAGAAGGTACGGTGGGATTTGAGATGACCAGTGATCTGTTTTTTTACTTGACTTTCGAATACCTTAGATAGGCAGGGCAGGATGGGTATAGATCTGTAACATTTTGGGGATCTCAGACGATATGAAAGAGAGGTTGAACAGGCTGGTAATAGGGGTTGCGACAATGGCGGTGGATAGTTTCAGAAATAGAGGGTCCAGATTGTCAAGACCAGCTGATTTGTACGGGTCCAGGTTTTGCAGCTTTATCAGAACATCTGCTATCTGGATTTGGGTAAAGGAGAAACTGGGGAGGCTTGGGAGCGTAGCTGCGAGGGGGGCGGAGCTGTTGGCCGAGGTTGGAGTAGCCAGGAGGAAGGCATGGCCAGCTGTTGAGAAATGCTTGTTGAAGTTTTCGATTATCATGGATTATCAGTGGTGACCGTGTTACCTAGCCTCAGTGCAGTGGGCAGCTGGGAGGAGGTGCTCTTGTTCTCCATGGACTTTACAGTGTCCCAGAACTTTTTGGAGTTAGAGCTACAGAATGCAAATTTCTGCTTGAAAAAGCTGGCCTTTACTTTCTTGACTGACTACGTGTATTGGTTCCTGACTTCCCTGAACAGTTGCATATTGCGGGGACTATTCGATGCTATTGCAGTCTGCCACAGGATGTTTTTGTGCTGGTCGAGGGCAGTCAGGTCTGGAGTGAACCAAGGGCTGTATCTGTTCTTAGTTCTGCATTTTTTGAACGGAGCATGCTTATCTAAGATGGTGAGGAAGTTACTTTTAAAGAAAGACCAGGCATCCTCAACTGACGGGATGAGGTCAATGTCCTTCCAGGATACCCGGTCCAGGTCGATTAGAAAGGCCTGCTCGCAGAAGTGTTTTAGGGAGTGTTTGACAGTGATGAGGGGTGGTCGTTTGACTGCGGACCCGTAGCGGATACATTCAATGAGGCAGTGATCGCTGAGATCCTAATTGAAGTCAGCGGAGGTGTATTTGGAGGGCCAGTTGGTCAGGATAACGTCTATGAGGGTGCCCTTGTTTACAGATTTAGAGTTGTGCCTGGTGGGTTCCTTGATGATTTGTGTGAGATTGAGGGCATCTAGCTTAGATTGTAGGACTGCCGGGGTGTTAAGCATATCCCAGTTTATGTCACCTAACAGAACAAATTCTGAAGCTAGTTGGGAGGCGATCAATTCACAAATGGTGTCCAGGGCACAGCTGAGAGCTGAGGGGGGTCGGTAGTAGGCGGCAACAGTGAGCATAACGCAACGGACAAAAAACATTACTAGAAAATATTCATATTCATGAAATCACAAGTGAAATATAGTGAAACACAGCTTAGCCTTTTGTTAATCACCCTGTCATCTCAGATTTTGAAATTATGCTTTACAGCCAAAGCAAAACAAGCATTTGTGTAAGTTTATCGATAGCCTAGCATAGCATTATGTCCAGCTAGCAGTAGTTAACTTGGTCACGAAAATCAGAAAAGCAATCAAATTAAATCGTTTACCTTTGATGAGCTTCGGATGTTCTCACTCAAGAGACTCCCAGTTAGACAGCAAATGTTCATTTTGTCCCATAAAGATAATTTTTATAGCCGAAATACCTCCTTTTATTCTTCATGTTTGGTTGAGAAATCCACCGGAAACTGCGGTCATGACAACGCCGAAAAATATTCCAAATTTGATCCATAATATCGATAGAAACATGGCAAACGTTTTTTATAATCAATTCTCAAGGTGTTTTTCAAATATCTATTCGATAATATATCAACCGGGACAGTTGGCTTCCAAGTAGGAGTGAGAGGCACAAATCACTCTGAGAGCCACCAGCTGACCACTGACGCAATGTTGTCGTTCACGCTCATTTTTCAAAATAAAAGCCTGAAACTATGTCTTGTGACACTAGACACATTAGGGAAGCCATAGAAAAAGAAATCTGGTTGATATCCCATTCACTGCTCAATAGGGACGCATAGGAACGCAGAGGTTTCTAAATAAGAATCCCTTCCTGATTGGATTTTTCTCAGGCTTTTGCCTGCAATATCAGTTATTTTATACTCACAGACAATATTTTTACAGTTTTGGAAACGTTAGAGTGTTTTCTATCCTCAGCTTATATGCATATTCTAGCATCTTGTCCTGACAAAATAGTGCCCCCTAGTTTCAAGAGGTTAAGCATATCCCAGTTTAGGTCAGCTAACAGAAAAAACTCTGATGCTAGATGGGGGGCGATCAATTCACAAATGGTGTCCAGGGCACAGCTGGGAGCTGAGGGGGGTCGGTAGCAGGCGGCAACAGTGAGAGACTTATTTCTGGAGAGAGTCATTTTTAAAATTAGTAGTTCGAACTGTTTGGGTATGGACCTGGAAAGTATGACATTACTTTGCAGGCTATCTCTGCAGTAGACTGCAACTCCTCCCCCTTTGGCAGTTCTATCTTGACGGAAAATGTTATAGTTATGGAAATCTCCGAATTTTTGATGGCCTTCCTAATCCAGGATTCAGACACGGCAAGGACATCAGGGTTGAAGGAGTGTGCTAAAGCAGTGCGTAAAACAAACTTAGGGAGGAAGCTTCTGATGTTGACATGCATAAAACAAAGGCTTTTTCGATCACAGAAGTCAACGAATGAGGGTGCCTGGGGACATGCAGGGCCTGGGTTTACCTCCACATCACCCGCGGACCAGAGGAGGAGTAGTATGAGGGTGTGGCTAAAGGCTATCAAAACTGGTCGCCTAGAGCTTTGGGGACAAAGAATAAAAGGGGCAGATTTCTGGGCATGGTAGAATATATTCAGGGCATAATGCGCAGACAGGGGTATGGTGGGGTGCAGGTACAGCGGAGGTAAGCCCAGGCACTGGGTGATGATAAGAGAGGTTGTATCTCTGGACATGCTGGTTGTAATGGGTGAGGTCACCGCATGTGTGGGAGGTGGTACAAAGGCGTGTCAGAGGTATGAAGAGTGAAACTAGGGTCTCCATTGTAAACTAAAACAATGATGACTAACCTGAACAACAGTATACAAGGCATGTTGACATTTGAGAGAGACATACAGCGAGGCATAAAGCTTGAGGCATAAAGTATATATAGCTTCTAGTATAAATAGCTTCTAGCTAATTAGCTGGTTAGCTTCTGGAGGTTCTTGAATGTGTTCTAAAATTATAATATATATTTTTTAATAATAGCGATACCATGTCACATTGGGTGAGGCAGGGTACCGGAAGGTATAATCTAATTAAAAATCGAAAAGAGATTGAAAATAAAGTTGAAATATACATACAAAAAATACGAAAAATACAAAAGTACACGAGACACGAACAAAAAATGTCTTCATCTTGGATCAAGATGGCGTATTTACCATCTTATTTAAAAACAAAATACCCCAAAATATATGATTAAATGTTGAATCACCATACTGTTTTCCACAGGGAAGTACTCCACTAGCTGCCCTAACACGATGGTCTATGACTACACCATGACCAGCTGTGACCGCACCTGTCGTTCACTGAGCCAGACAGACTTTACCTGCCAGGTACATTTACATGGACATCTCATTTCTATTCATGTTATTTATTTAATATTCTTATTATTATTATTCATTTTATTAATGTCTTGTTGTTGTGTATGTTGTTGTTGTCTTGTTGTTGCTGTGTTGTAGTAGTTGTGTATGTTGTTGTTGTCTTTGTTGTTGTTGTTGTCATGTTGTTGTGTATCTTCTTGTTGTTGTAGATGTTGTTGTTGTTGCAGACATGCCCAAAGTAATTTCCCCTCATGGATAAAACATTTTTAATTGAATTGAACAGTTAGACCATGTGTCTGTGGACGGCTGTGGCTGTGCCGAGGGAACCTACCTGAACGACCAGGGAGAGTGTGTCCCTGCCTCACACTGCTCCTGCTACAATGGAGGCACAGTAGTACCCCCTGGAGCGGTCACCAGGATCTATGGGGCTACTTGGTGAGGACTTGGTTGGCATGTGAAAGAAAATCTCTGAAAATCTGATGGTCTTCTCTGTCTTCTTCTGAAGTCTTGTTTTACCTCAAGAGACATGCTAAACCATGCTTAACCCCCTCCTCTTATACCCCTCTTAACCACCCAGCTCTTGCAGACAAGGGAAATTAAGCTGTACTGGAGAACCACACCATTTATGTGAGCACTCTGAAATACAGCAAATCACTTCACATCCAAGACTCTGTAGTTTAATCCCTACTAACCTATAAAGCCTACTTTTGTTCCCTACAGCCTGTGAAGAACCAATGGGTTTCTTCAACTGTTCTAGTGCAGGGCCCGGAGCCAAGGGCTCAGAGTGCCAGAAGAGCTGTCAAACACTAGACAGTCACTGTGTAAGTCTACAATGGGACATGCCTTACAACATGTTAATAAAACATGCCTTACAACACGTTACTAAAAACATGCCTTACAACACGTTAATAAAAACATGCCTTGCGAGGGTTAATACGTTTAAATGTTTTACTCACATGCAGTAAAGGAGAGCCCGCAGGTTTTGGTAGCGGGATGTGTCAGTGGCACTGTATGGTCCTCAAAACGAGCAATAAAGTAGTTTAGTCTGTCTTTGAGCAAGGCATCGTGATGGGGCTGGTTTTTCTTTTGTAGACTGACTGTAGATCCTGTCACATTCCTCTCGTGTTTGAGCCGTTGAATTGCGACTCCACTTTGTCTCTATACTGATGCTTAGCTTGTTTGATTGCCTTGCGGAGGGAATAGCTACACTGTTTGTATTCGGTCATGTTTCCGGTCACCTTGCCCTGGTTAAAAGCAGTTGTTCACGGTTCAGTTTTGCGTGAATGCTGCCATCAATCCACGATTTCTGGTTGGGGAATGTTTCAATAGACGCTGTGGGTACAACTTCACCGATGCACTTGTTAATAAACTCGCATACCGAATCAGCGTATTCGTCAATGATGTTGTTCGCCGCCATGCGGAACATATCCCAGTCCACAGTTCGAAGCATTCTTGAATTGTGGAATCCGTTTGGTCGGACCAGCGTTGTCAGCGATGTTATGTTGCCACAGTGTCAGATTGATCAAATTATTTATTTACCTTGGACATAGCTAGGCCCAGGATCCCAAACGATATCCTCCGATGAGATTGACTTTTTAAAAGGGTTTCTGTTTGAGCAGACTGTAACGTTTACAGAGAACCTGATCTCCATGAACATCAAGGAGATCATCTTTAAAAGTCATCCTTGTGTCTTATCAAACACTTGATCAATTGATCCATTTGACAAATAATGTCCACAACTTATACCCTGGAGGGTGGAGGGACATTCAGGCACATAATGTCCACATCTTATACCCTGGAGGGTGGAGGGACATTCAGGCACATAATGTCCACATCTTATACCCTGGAGGGTGGAGGGACATTCAGGCACATAATGTCCACATCTTATACCCTGGAGGTTGGAGGGACATTCAGGCACATAATGTCCACATCTTATACCCTGGAGGGTGGAGGGACAAACAGGCACATAATGTCCACATCTTATACCCTGGAGGGTGGAGGGACACTCAGGCACATAAAGTCCAACTTAAATTCATGTCAGTCCTTCCCTGATTCATTGTGTTATAGATCAGTGCAGAGTGTGTGTCAGGCTGTGTATGTCCTGATGGTCTGCTGTCTGATGGAAACGGAGGATGCATCAAGGAAGATCTATGTCCCTGTTCTCACAATGGAGTCTATTACCAACCTGGACATGTGCTCAAAGTAGACTGCAATACCTGGTAAAATCAACTTCTATCCCTCTTCTTCTTCTTTGGATATGTCAAATGCTTCCCTCTATAATCTCCCCTTGTGATTATGTTTGCATCATTGTAGCACTTGCGAAGGCAGAAAATGGCAGTGTACCAATAAGCAGTGTGATGGGATGTGTGCCATATATGGAGATGGGCATTTCATCACTTTTGATGAGGAAAGGTTCACTTTCAATGGAGATTGTGAATACATTCTTACTCAGGTAGGGCAATAATCATTTGTATTTATGATTTTCTTTGTATTTTATTAAAACCCCTACTTTATGTATGATGCACATATTTTCTAATTATGATTAAGTTGAAGTAATGATAATAATAACTAAGATGTTTTCTGATTGTGTATTTGAATACATCCTGCAGGACTACTGCAGCAACAATCCAAACGGTACCTTTAGAGTGATCACAGAGAACATTCCCTGTGGAACCACCGGCACCACCTGTTCCAAGGCCATCAAGCTCTTCTTGGGGGTAGGAACTACTATTCATAAATGGCTTCATACATGCATTAAAGGTACAATAGACAAGTCTGAACATTTGACTCAATGTCGACACCGGTGGCTGTGAGTGTAATTGCATGCGTTTTGTTAGCACACTAGATTGACAGGGCTCTCTGACGGAGTGTCTGCTTAGATTAATTCTCGGGCAGATTTGATAGCAGCACAAAAATCACCCCTATGTGTTTGGGTTAGGGTTAGCTATGTATAAGGGTTAGGGTTAGCTATGTATTAGGATTAGGGTTAGCTATGTATAAGAGTTAGTGTTAGCTATGTATTAGGGTTAGAGTTAGCTATGTATTAGGGTTAGTGTTAAGGTTAGCTATGTATTAGGGTTAGGGTTAGCTATGTATTAGGGTTCGGGTTAGCTATGTATTAGGGTTAGGGTTAGCCATGTATTTTGGTTAGGGTTAGCTATGTATTCGGGTTAGGGTTAGCTGTTTATTTGGGTTAGGATTAGCTATGTATTTGGGTTAGGGTTAGCTATGTATTTGGGTTAGGGTTTAGGGTTAGCTATGTATTCGGGTTAGGGTTAGCTGTTTATTTGGGTTAGGATTAGCTATGTATTTGGGTTAGGGTTAGCTATGTATTTGGGTTAGGGTTTAGGGTTAGCTATGTATTTGGGGTTTGGGTTAGCTATGTATTAGGGTTAGTGTTAGGGTTAGCTATGTATTAGGGTTAGGGTTAGCTATTTATTTCGGTTAGGGTTAGGGTTAGCTATGAATTAGGGTTAGGGTTAGCTATGAATTAGGGTTAGGGTTAGCTATGTATTAGGGTTAGGGTTAGCTATGTATTTGGGTTGGGGTTAGCTATTTTATTAGGGTTGGAGTTAGCTATTTATTTCGGTTAGGGTTAGGGTTAGCTATGAATTAGGGTTAGGGTTAGCTATGAATTAGGGTTGGAGTTAGCTATGTATTAGGGTTAAGTTTAGCTATGTATTAGGGTTAGGGTTAGCTATTTATTTGGGTTAGGGTTAGCTATTTATTAGGGTTAGGGTTAGCTATGTATTTGGGTTGGAGTTAGCTATGTATTAGGGTTAGGGTTAGCTATTTATTTGGGTTAGGGTTAGCTATTTATTAGGGTTAGGGTTAGCTATGTATTTGGGTTGGAGTTAGCTATTTATTAGGGTTAGGGTTAGCTATGTATTAGGGTTAGGGTTAGCTATGTATTAGGGTTAAGTTTAGCTATTTATTAGGGTTAGGGTTAGCTATGTATTTGGGTTGGAGTTAGCTATGTATTAGGGTTAAGTTTAGCTATGTATTAGGGTTAGGGTTAGCTATTTATTTGGGTTAGGGTTAGCTATGTATCAGGTTTAGGGTTAGCTATATATTAGGGTTATGGTTAGGGTTAGCTATGTATTAGGTTTAGGATTAGCTATGTACTAGGGTTAGAGTTAGCTATGTATTTGGGTTAGGGTTAAATATGTATTACGGTTAGGGTTAGCTATGTATTAGGGTTAGGGTTAGCTATGTATTAGGGTAAGGGTTAGCTATGTATTTGGGATAGGGTTTGATATGTATTAGGGTTAGGGTTAGCTATGTATTTGGGTTATCGTTAGCTATGTTTTTGGGTTAGGGTTGGGGTTAGCTATGTATTAGGGTTAGCTGTGTATTAGGGTTAGGGTTAGCTATATATTAGTTTTAGGGTTATCTAGGTATTTGGTTTAGGGTTAGCTATGTATTAGGGTTAGGGGTAGCTATGTATTAGGTTTAGGGTTAGGTTTAGCTATGTATTTGGGTTAGGGTTACGGTTAGCTATGTATTTGGGTTAGGGTTAGGGTTAGCTATGTATTTCGGTTAGGGTTAGGGTTAGCTATGTATTAGGGTTAGGGTTAGCCATGTATTTTGGTTAGGGTTAGCTATGTATTAGGGTTAGGTTTAGCTGTTTATTTGGGTTAGGATTAGCTATGTATTTTGGTTAGGGTTTAGGGTTAGCTATGTATTTGGATTATGGTTAGCTATTTATTTCGGTTAGGATTAGCTATGAATTAGGGTTAGGGTTAGCTATGAATTAGGGTTAGGGTAAGCTATGTATTTGGGTTAGGGTAAGCTATGTATTTGGGTTAGGGTTAGCTATGTATTTGGGTTAGGTTTAGCTGTTTATTTGGGTTAGGATTAGCTATGTATTTTGGTTAGGGTTTAGGGTTAGCTATGTATTTGGATTATGGTTAGCTATTTATTTCGGTTAGGATTAGCTATGAATTAGGGTTAGGGTTAGCTATGAATTAGGGTTAGGGTAAGCTATGTATTTGGGTTAGGGTTAGCTATGTATTTGGGTTGGAGTTAGCTATGTATTAGGGTTAGGGTTAGCTATGTATTAGGGTTAGGGTTAGCTATGAGTTAGGGTTAGCTATGTATTTGGGTTGGAGTTAGCTATGTATTTGGGTTGGAGTTAGCTATGTATTTGGGTTGGAGTTAGCTATGAGTTAGGGTTAGCTATGTATTAGGGTTAAGTTTAGCTATTTATTAGGGTTAGGGTTAGCTATTTATTTGGGTTATGGTTAGCTATGTATTAGGGTTAAGTTTAGCTATTTATTAGGGTTAGGGTTAGCTATTTATTTGGGTTAGGGTTAGCTATGTATTAGGTTTAGGGTTAGCTATATATTAGGTTTAGGGTTAGGGTTAGCTATGTATTAGGTTTAGGATTAGCTTTGTACTAGGGTTAGAGTTAGCTATGTATTTGGGTTAGGGTTAAATATGTATTACGGTTAGGTTTAGCTATGTATTAGGGTTAGGGTTAGCTATGTATTAGGGTTAGGGTTAGCTATGTATTAGGGTAAGGGTTAGCTATGTATTTGGGATAGGGTTTGATATGTATTAGGGTTAGGGTTAGCTATGAATTTGGGTTAGGGTTAGCTATGTTTTTGGGTTAGGGTTAGGGTTAGCTGTGTATTAGGGTTAGGGTTAGCTATATATTAGTTTTATTGTTAGCTATGTATTTTGTTTAGGGTTAGCTATCAGGTTTAGGATTAGCTATGTATTAGGGTTAGGAGTAGCTATGTATTAGGTTTAGGGTTAGGTTTAGCTATGTATTTGGGTTAGGGTTACGGTTAGCTATGTATTTGGGTTAGGGTTAGAGTTAGCTATGTATTTCGGTTAGGGTTAGGGTTAGCTATGTATTAGGGTTAGGGTTACATATGTATTAGGTTTATTGTTAGGGTTAGCTATGTATTAGGGTTAGGCTTAGCTATGTATTAGGGTAAGGGTTAGCTATGTATTTGGGTTAGGGTTAGCTATGTATTAGGGTTAGGGTTAGCTATGTATTTCGGTTAGGGTTAGGGTTAGCTATGTATTAGGGTTAGAGTTACATATGTATTAGGTTTATTGTTAGGGTTAGCTATGTATTAGGGTTAGGCTTAGCTATGTATTAGGGTAAGGGTTAGCTATGTATTTGGGTTAGGGTTAGCTATGTATTAGGGTTAGGGTTAGCTATGTATTTGGGTTAGGGTTAGCTATGTATTTTGGTTAGGGTTAGGGTTAGGGTTAGCTATGTATTATGGTTAGGGTTAGCAATGTATTAGGGTTAGGGTTAGCTATGTATTAGGGTTAGGGTTACCTATATGTTCGGTTTAGGGTTAGCTATGTATTAGGGTTAGTTTTAGTTATGTTTTAGGGTTAGGGTTAGCTATGTATTAGGGTTAGGGTTAGCTATGTATTAGGGTTAGGGTTAGCTATGTATTAGTGTTAGTGTTAGCTATGTATTAGGGTTAGGGTTAGCTATGTATTAGGGTTAGTGTTAGCTATGTATTAGGGTTAGGGTTAGCTATGTATTAGGGTTAGGGTTAGCTATGTATTAGGGTTAGGGTTAGCTGTTTATTTGGGTTAGGATTAGCTATGTATTTGGGTTAGGGTTAGCTATGTATTTGGGTTAGGGTTTAGGGTTAGCTATGTATTAGGGTTAGTGTTAGCTATGTATTAGGGTTAGGGTTAGCTATGTATTAGGGTTAGTGTTAGCTATGTATTAGGGTTAGGGTTAGCTATGTATTAGGGTTAGTGTTAGCTATGTATTAGGGTTAGGGTTAGCTATGTATTAGGGTTAGTGTTAGCTATGTATTTGGGTTAGGGTTAGAGCTATGTATTTGGAGAGTAGAATTTCAAATCGACATGCTGTATCTGTGTACAAACTGGATAATCCCAGCACCACCACAGTGTTAACCTGGATGGTGTAAAACCCAGCACCACCACAGTGTAAAACCCAGCACCACCACAGTGTAAAACCCAGCACCACCACAGTGTAAAACCCAGCTCCACCACAGTGTAAAACCCAGGACCACCACAGTGTAACCCTGGATGGTGTAAAACCCAGCACCACCACAGTGTAAAACCCAGCACCACCACAGTGTAAAACCCAGCACCACCACAGTGTTACCCTGGATAGTGTAAAACCCAGCACCACCACAGTGTAAAACCCAGCACCACCACAGTGTTACCCTGGGTAGTTTAAAACCCAGCACCACCACATTGTAAAACCCAGCACCACCACAGTGTTACCCTGGATAGTGTTAAATCCAGCACCACCCCAGTGTAAACCTGTCTACTAGTATTACATTAGCAATGAACACTTTCTGTTTCTGTCTTTCAGAGCAATGAGATCATACTAGCAGATGAATCTGTAAAAGTGATCAAACAAGAGAACGGGGTTGACGTGCCATACCAGGTCCACTCTATCGGTCTCTATGTTGTTGTTGAGGCTGAAAATGGCCTGATCCTCATGTGGGACAAGAAGAATAGCCTGTTCATCAAACTCAGCTCTACCTTCCAGGTGAGTGACTAGAATAGGACATTTTGAACCAGTGATGGCACTGTATCTTTGTTTAGCAATTGCATTGGCTTACAAAACAATGTGATGTTTGATTATCTACTTCAAGTTATTATTTCTAAATGTTGAATTTCCTTCCAGGGCCAAGTGTGTGGTCTGTGTGGAAACTACGACGGTAATGGAAAGAACGACTTCACGTCCAGAAACCAGGAAGTGGTTGTTGAAGCTCTGGAGTTTGGGAACAGCTGGAAAGTGTCACCCAGTTGCCCCAACGCTGATGTCATAAAAAACCCATGCACTTTAAGATCATACAGGCAGTCCTGGTCTCTGAAACGCTGCAGCATCATCACCAGTAAGGTTTTCTCAGCCTGCCACTCACAGGTACAGTACACAGCAGATACTATTCAATGTAGATTCAATACCAAAGTTGTTAGGAAGTCGACGTAGTCTATATAAACGAAGATAAAAAGACACACATATACAGTAAATACTTCAATAGAGACGACAGCAGATACATTCAATAGAGACTACAGCAGATTGATTCAATAGACAGTACAGCAGATACATTCAATAGAGACTACAGCAGATACATTCAATAGACAGTACAGCAGATACATTCAATAGAGACTACAGAAGATACATTCAATAGAGACTACAGCAGATACATTCAATAGACAGTACAGCAGATACATTCAATAGAGACTACAGCAGATACATTCAATAGACAGTACAGCAGATACATTCAATAGAGACTACAGCAGATACATTCAATAGACAGTACAGCAGATACAGTCAATAGACAGTACAGCAGATACATTCAATAGACAGTACAGCAGATACAGTCAATAGACAGTACAGCAGATACATTCAATAGACAGTACAGCAGATACATTCAATAGAGACTACAGCAGATACATTCAATAGACAGTACAGCAGATACATTCAATAGACAGTACAGCAGATACAGTCAATAGACAGTACAGCAGATACAGTCAATAGACAGTACAGCAGATACATTCAATAGACAGTACAGCAGATACATTCAATAGACAGTACAGCAGATACATTCAATAGACAGTACAGCAGATACATTCAATAGACAGTACAGCAGATACATTCAATAGACAGTACAGCAGATACATTCAATAGACAGTACAGCAGATACATTCAATAGACAGTACAGCAGATACATTCAATAGACAGTACAGCAGATACATTCAATAGACAGTACAGCAGATACATGCAGTTGGCAGGTTCAAACAAGCTGTCTGTACAAAGGCTATGACTTTTGTATCTTGGCTACATTGGTTTTTACATTTTCTGTTCAAAGTCTAAGCCGTTGGGTGGGGTTACATATGGAATTGTTTTAAGATGGTCATACGATTGATTATTTAGATATTTCCTTTTGAATTTAAGGACCCCTTTAGTTTTCAAATATATATATAATATATATATTAAAAAATAAAAAAGATTAAATATTGAATTTGGTCCTTACCTCTACAGGCCATCGCAACACATTCATAACTGGCAAAAGAAACTGTTCAAAATAAATCATAAGGAATAAGATTTTGAAGTGTCTAGATTTAAGAACGCTCAAGACTTTTTGGGGGGAGGGGGGGGGGGGTACATATTTAACCCCTTATTTCTGTTGCCACAAAACGACCTCCATACTTCCATTTGTTTGCGTGGCTTACCTTCACCATCTTGTTCACAGGGGTCTCCCCTTTCTATAGAGTGGTCATAATAGTTTCTAGGCCAAACCATTCAGGCGCTACAGACGTTTCTGTGAAAAGACAGATTTTCGGGACGTCTTGTGGTCTATAACTCAGCCACTGTTCACCGCAGATGCAGAAGGCCGACATGGCGGATGTGATGGATTGAGAAGCAGTCCGTGCAAAAAACCTGATATCTCTAGCTTAAATTGACAGCTTGTGATAAGGATTTATGATGTTACTTATATCGACGCACAGGTGCATCAATAAACGCTTAAGGATTAATAGCCTAAATCGCTCTGGATGTTGGAGCTATTTGTTGAATGGGGAACTTGGCCTTCATCAAGGTTTATTTGTGAGTAAATCTGGCTTTGAAAATAACCCGTTCTTACCCAGCCACTGACCTCTCTGCACGTTACTGCAGTACAGGTCGTAGAAAAGTTCATCTGTAATATAAATATGGACTTGAGTTGTGAGTCGGGAGGGCTCAACTCTAAAAGGGCTAGATTTCCTTTTCGGGCTATCCACCTTTAAAAAGCTATATTTCCGTGTTCGTGGAGACCACATTCATGGTAAACGCTGCATTTGTTGGCTCAGTCGCGCTGTAACACGGATTGAATCTAGGTCTTAAAGGCTGTATTTACAATTCCTAACAACCTAAATCTGATTTTCTTTTTATAGTCAATCTTTTTTTCTGACTCTCCACACAAAGTAAGATCAGATAGATATTAAATATGAAAATAATTGGTAAAAGATCGAACTGCCTGTGTAAACTCAGTCTTTTTTTCTGACTGTCTGCTAGTCGGGGTGGTTTTGGGGTGGTTGTCATGGTAATGGCAGGTTGTCATGGTATTGGCAGGTCATGTGCATGAAACAACCCACTTTAGAGCAAAAACATCAGATCTGAGCGTCCAGGCAGAGACCGCATGGAGAATTGGGTTTGAATCAGGATTGAGATCCACATATGGAAGTGGTATAAATCAGAGCTCAAAAGATCAGATTCCATGTGTTTCTGGTTTGCTGTTTACACATTAAGGACAAGATCAGATAGGTATTAAATATGAAAATAATTGGTAAAAGATCTGAATTGAACTGCCCATGTAAACGCAGCCAAAGTGGAAGTGCATAAGTACAAGAGTATGGTTAAGGCTTCAACAAGCGTTCATTTACCTCACAGCTTCAGGGTCATAATAACAATCATATGGAGGAATTTATAACGAACATTCATTTTGTAGCACAAGTCTTGGGCTAACAGGTTTCGTATAAGGTCACACAATGACAAGCAGAGTTGCATGATGGAAAAATTGCAATCTTTCCAATAAAATTGGTTTGTCAATAATCATGTGAATGTCCACACAGTCACTGTCATGCCCTGACCATAGTTTACTTTGTATTTTCTATGTTTTGATTGGTCAGGGTGTGATCTGAGTGGGCATTCTATGTTTCATGTCTTGTTTGTCTATTTCTATGTTCAGCCTGATATGGTTCTCAGTCAGAGGCAGGTGTTCGTCATTGTCTCTGATTGGGAACCATATTTAGGTAGCCTGGGTTTCACTGTGTGTTTGTGGGTGATTGTTCCTGTCTATGTGTTTTCACCAGATAGGCTGTTTAGGTTTTCGTTACGTTTATTGTTTTTGTAGTGTTTGTGTTTAGTGTGTTTTTTCATTAAACATGAATCGCAATCGACACGCTGCATTTTGGTCCGACTCTCCTTCTCACCAAGAAAACCGTTACAGAATCACCCACCACAAAAGGACCAAGCAGCGTGTCAACAGGCAGGAGCAGCGCGAGGAGAAGCGCAATAAGGATTTCTGGACATGGGAGGAAATCCTCGACGGGAGAGGACCCTGGGCTAAACCAGGGGAGTGTAGCCGCACTAAGGTGCAGCGGGAGAAGAAACAACAGGAACAGCCCAAGGAGGAGTACAGTATGGAGTATAATACTTGGGAGGAGATCGACAGGTGGGCGGCCGACCCAGGGAGAGTGCCGGAGCCCGCCTGGGATTCGCTGGAGCAGTGCGAGGAAGGTTACCGTAGAATGGAGGCGGTGAAAGCAGAGAGGCGCTGGTATGAGAAGGCAGCACGGCGACGTGGATGGAAGCCTGAGAGGCAGCCCCAAAAATTTCTTGGGGGGGGGCTAACAGGGAGTATGGCTATGCCAGGTAGGAGACCTAGGCAGACTCCCTGTGCTTACCGGGGGGCTAGAGAGACCGGACAGGCACCGTGTTATGCAGTGGTGCGCACGGTGTCTCCAGTGCGGGTGCATAGCCCGGTGCGGTAGCTCCGCGTGTCGGCCGGGCTAGATTGAGCGTCGAGCCTAATGCCATGAAGCCGGCTCTACGCAGCTGGTCCCCAGTGCGTCTCCTTGGGCCGGCTTACATGGCACCAGCCTTGCGCTCGGTGTCTCCGGTTCGCCTGCATAGTCCAGTGCGGGCTATTCCACCTCGCCGCACTGGCAGGGCGACTGTGAGCATTCAACCAGGTAAGGTTGGGCAGGCTCAGTGCTCAAGAGCTCCAGTGCGCCTGCACGGTCCGGTTTTTCCAGTACCACCTCCACACCCCAGCCCTCCGGTAGCAGCTCCCCGCACCAGGCTTCCTGTGCGTGTCCTCGGCCCAGTACCACCAGTGCCAGCACCACGCATCAGGCCTATAGTGCGCCTCGCCTGTCCAGCGCTGTCGGAGCCCTCCTCCTCTCCAGCGCTGTCGGAGTCTCCCGCCTGTTTAGCGCTGTTAGAGTCTTCCTTCTCTACAGCGCTGCCGGAGTCTCCCGCCTGTTCGGAACTGCCAGTTTGCAAGGAGCTGCCAGTTTGCAAGGAGCTGCCAGTCTGCAAGGAGCTGCCAGTCTGTAAGGAGCTGCCAGTCTGCATAGAGCTGCCAGTCTGCAAGGAGCTGCCAGTCTGCAAGGAGCCGCCAGAGCTGCCTGTCTGCAGGATGCCGCCAAAGCTGCCAGTCTGCAAGGAGCCGCCAGAGCTGCCAGTCTGCAAGGAGCCGCCAGAGCTGCCAGTTAGCATGGAGCAGCCAGGGCCGCCAGTCAGCATGGAGCAGCCAGGGCCGCCAGTCAGCATGGAGCAGCCAGGGCCGCCAGTCAGCATGGAGCAGCCAGGGCCGCCAGTCAGCATGGAGCAGCCAGGGCCGCCAGTCAGCATGGAGCAGCCAGGGCCGCCAGTCAGCATGGAGCAGCCAGGGCCGCCAGTCAGCATGGAGCAGCCAGTCAGCATGGAGCAGCCAGTCAGCATGGAGCAGCCAGTCAGCATGGAGCAGCCAGAGCTGCCAGTCAGCATGGAGCAGCTAGATCTGCCAGTCGACCAGACTCTTCTAGATCTGCCAGTCGACCAGACTCTCCCAGATCTGCCAGTCGACCCAGTCGACCAGACTCTTCCAGATCTGCCAGTCGACCAGACTCTTCCAGATCTGCCAGTCGACCAGACTCTTCCAGATCTGCCAGTCGACCAGACTCTTCCAGATCTGCCAGTCGACCAGACTCTTCCAGATCTGCCAGTCGACCAGACTCTTCCAGATCTGCCAGTCGACCAGACTCTTCCAGATCCGCCAGTCGACCAGACTCTTCCGGATCCGCCAGTCGACCAGACTCTTCCGGATCCGCCAGTCGACCAGACTCTTCCGGATCCGCCAGTCGACCAGACTCTTCCGGATCCGCCAGTCGACCAGACTCTTCCGGATCCGCCAGTCAGCCAGGATCTTCCGGATCCGCCAGTCAGCCAGGATCTTCCGGATCCGCCAGTCAGCCAGGATCTTCCGGATCCGCCAGTCAGCCAGGATCTTCCGGATCCGCCAGTCAGCCAGGATCTTCCGGATCCGCCAGTCAGCCAGGATCTTCCGGATCCGCCAGTCAGCCAGGATCTTCCGGATCCGCCAGTCAGCCAGGATTTTCCGGATCCGCCAGTCAGCCAGGATCTTCCGGATCCGCCAGTCAGCCAGGATCTTCCAGAACCGCCAGCCAGCCAGGATCTGCCGGATCCAACCACCTGCCTGAGCTTCCTCTCAGTGCTGAGCTTCTTCTCAGTGCTGAGCTTCCTCTCAGGGCTGAGCTACCCATCTGTCCCGAGTTACCTCTGTCCCGAGCTGTCCCTCTGTCCCATGTTATCATTGTGGTGGGTAACCTATTTAGGGACGTTTAGGAGGGGGATTAAAACTGTCATGGAGTGGGGTCCACGTCCAGCGCCAGAGCCGCCACCGCGGACAGATGCCCACCCAGACCCTCCCCTATAGGTTCAGGTTTTGCGGCCGGAGTCCGCACCTTGGGGGGGGGGGGTACTGTCACGCCCTGACCATAGTTTACTTTGTATTTTCTATGTTTTGATTGGTCAGGGTGTGATCTGAGTGGGCATTCTATGTTTCATGTCTTGTTTGTCTATTTCTATGTTCAGCCTGATATGGTTCTCAGTCAGAGGCAGCTGTTCGTCATTGTCTCTGATTGGGAACCATATTTAGGTAGCCTGGGTTTCACTGTGTGTTTGTGGGTGATTGTTCCTGTCTATGTGTTTTCACCAGATAGGCTGTTTAGGTTTTCGTTACGTTTATTGTTTTTGTAGTGTTTGTGTTTAGTGTGTTTTTTCATTAAACATGAATCGCAATCGACACGCTGCATTTTGGTCCGACTCTCCTTCTCACCAAGAAAACCGTTACAGTCACCATAAAAGACAACAAAAGTAGTACTAAACAGAAAACAAAAACATAAAGTCAGCCATCCAACCCAATAATAATCATTGTCAATAATTCATCTGTAGTCTCTTCAACAAGCTGGGCAATGCATTGAATAAATAAATGATGGCTTAATGCATCTTCCTAAAAGGTGGACCCCACGCCATTCCATGATGCCTGTGTGAGGGACTCGTGTGCCTGTGACACTGGGGGAGACTGCGAGTGTTTCTGTACAGCTGTAGCAGCCTACGCCCAGGCCTGTAACGAGGCAGGGGCTTGTATCAAGTGGAGAACACCAGATATCTGCCGTGAGTCATTTGCTTTGAGTGGGACAATTGATTGATGGATAGGTGGGATTGTTTTGCTATCGGGACAAAATACCAATTTATGATTTGAATGTGTAACTGTTTAATCCTCTTTTAGGACCCTGGTTCAGTTAAAATGTGACATGTTTTCATTTCACCAGCTCTGTTCTGTGATTTCTACAACCCTATTGGTGAGTGTGAGTGGCATTATAATCCGTGTGGATACCCCTGTATGAAGACCTGCAAGAATCCCTCAGGAACATGCTCCAGTCAGATCCCTGCACTGGAAGGTAACTAAGAGCCCTTCATAAGAGCTTGGCCGTTGTAGTGTAAATTTCCTGTATTTACCAAATCATGAGAGCAAACCACCACACAAGTCAGAGTTATCATAAAGTCCATCTTTTATTATTATGAGCTCCATCACAACCCTGTGACTCTCAGTCTCTATCAATTCAGTCTCTATAAATGAATTCTCTGAGAGTCCTTACACATTGCAACTGAGATCCTTTATAGCAAAGACACACATAGCCAGACAGCATTGGCTATAAATTATCGTTCAGCTTTGTCTCCTAAACTATGTTCTTATCTCGCTCTTGGTACCACTCAGGACCAAAAACTAAACCTCATCCACTGACATATATCAAATACACCCCTCCTGGACAAGATCACAGAGACACAGTGACTGGCACATAGACATTGTGGAGCCAAGAGATAATTGGTTCCCCCTCAATCATCCATTCACATGGTTTAAAATATATGTTTACATATGAAGACAAGCTTGACCTCTCCCCTCTCTGCAGCCCAAGTAACTGAACCCAGGACAGAGAAATACAAATGGCCACCACTATAGTACAACAAGATACATTCTGATGAGAAGTAACTCACAAGCATATAATGAAAATAAAACATCTTATCTATGTTACCCAACTAATTCTGATTCATCCCCAACATGGTTTGATTTGGAAAATGTACGTTCAAATTTGTTACAAAAGTACAGTATAAAATATGTAATGCCTCCCCCTCCCTTGTTCATCTATACTGAAAACTAAATACAAATATTGAAATATCATATCCATTACAGCTTTGGTGTTAAAACTAGATACCATGAGGATGATCTAATCTGTGCAGGTGTCCTGGATTAAATTGACTGTTTTTATCTTAAAGGTTGCTATCCAAAATGTTCTTCGGCCCAGCCTTATTTGGAAGAAAGTACCATGAAGTGTGTCACTAAGAAGGACTGTGGTTGCTACGATGGAGATGGAACTCATTACAATGATGGAGAGGTTATACCTTCTAAGGAGAACTGTCAGACATGGTATGTTTTCAGATCAACATTTTGATAAATACATAGATACTGTATTTACATTACATAGGGTTTAATACGGTTGGTATAAGCCTTAAGGTAGCCTGTATCTCTAGTCAGATAAGGCAATGTCAATAGTCCACCTACAAAGAGGTTTACCTACCATTCAATTGATTTTGATTTTCAAAGATTGTGATTTGACCTGTTAATACCTTATTGTGAATATAACATGTAACATTGTTTTGTACTTCATAACAAATAGCTCTTAATATTTTATTCGACTTTGAAAGGTACTGTAACCTCCTTCTTTATTTTTCAAGTTGTTGCTCATCGACTGAGGTCAGATGCAGCTATGATGTCCAAGGTAAGGAAAACCACTACCTAACTGAAACATTAGCCTACATTATTACCAAGAAGGTAACATGACAAGATGATTACATGATAATAAATGAAACATAAGCCTACGTTATTACCAAGAAGGTAACATGACAAGATGATTACATGATAATAACTGAAACATAAGCCTACATTATTACCAAGAAGGTAACATGACAAGATGATTACATGATAATAACTGAAACATAAGCCTACATTATTACCAAGAAGGTAACATGACAAGATGATTACATGATAATAACTGAAACATTAGCCTACATTATTACCAAGAAGGTAACATGACAAGATGATTACATGATAATAACTGAAACATTAGCCCACATTATTACCAAGAAGTAACATGACAAGATGATTACATGATAATAACTGAAACATAAGCCTACATTATTACCAAGAAGGTAACATGACAAGATGATTACATGATAATAACTGAAACATTAGCCTACATTATTACCAAGAAGGTAACATGACAAGATGATTACATGATAATAACTGAAACATTAGCCTACATTATTACCAAGAAGGTAACATGACAAGATGATTACATGATAATAACTGAAACATCAGCCCACATTATTACCAAGAAGTAACATGACAAGATGATTACATGATAATAACTGAAACATTAGCCTACATTATTACCAAGAAGGTAACATGACAAGATGATTACATAATAATAACTGAAACATTAGCCTACATTATTACCAAGAAGGTAACATGACAAGATGATTACATGATAATAACTGAAACATTAGCCTGATATTAACTTGTGTTCCTTGTGATAATCCTATTGCAGCTTGCTATTGTTTCTACGACGGCAGAACATACCCGTATGGAGCGACCATATATCACACATCTGACGGTGATGGGACCTGTATTACTGCCACCTGCAAAGAGAACGGAACTTTTGTCCGGATTATGAACCCCTGTCCCAGCACCCCAACTCCAACAACTACACCAAGTGTTACAACACAGATATCCACTCAAGCACCGACCACATTTGTTTTCTCAACTCCTGCCACTACCCCAACCAAAACCACAACCCCTACCACTACCCCAACAACAACCCCTACTGCTACCCCCACAACAACCCCTACCACCTTCACAACCCCTACAACTACCGCCACAACAACCATTACACTGACAACAACCCCTTCCACTACCCCCACAACAACCCCTACTTCACCAACACCCACTTCACCCACTACTACTCCACACTGCCTGACCAAGACTGTCTGTGAATGGTCAGACTGGATTAGCAAATACTATCCCTCTGTTGGACCAGAAGGAGGAGATTTTGAAACCATAGAAAATATAAGGAAATCTGGTATTGATATTTGTAGCCAACCTAAGGATGTAGAATGCAGAGCCAAAGACAACATCTATGTTCCTTTGGCCGAACTAGGTCAAAA
Source organism: Oncorhynchus mykiss (assembly GCF_057628025.1). Lineage (NCBI taxonomy): Eukaryota > Metazoa > Chordata > Actinopteri > Salmoniformes > Salmonidae > Oncorhynchus > Oncorhynchus mykiss. The sequence continues at coordinate 101,362,169 of NC_143023.1, read as the reverse complement.
TGTTGAATGCAATCCCTCAGTTGGACTGATATGCCGCAACAAGGATCAAGGCATCCCACCAATGTGCTACAACTACGAGATCAGAGTCAGATGTTGTGTTGATGTTGTTGATGTTTGTAGCAATGGGACAACTACCACCTCAGAAAGGCCCACAACAACCATTACAACATCATCAACTACTCCAACAACAACAACAACAGAAAGTCCAACAACAACAACTACCCCAACAACAAGAACAACAACAACCATTACAACAGCAACTGCTACCACTACCCCAACATCAAAACCAACCACTACCCCAACAACAACCACAACTACTTCAACAACTAAACCTACCACTACCCCAACAACAAAACCTTCCACTACCCCAACAACAACTCCTACCACTACCCCAACAACAGCTCCTACCACTACCCCAACAACTACTGCAACTACTTCAACAACTAAACCTACCACTACCCCAACATCTACTACAACTACTTCAACAACAGTGACTACAACTACCCCAACAACTACCACAACTACAACTCCTACCACTACCCCAACAACTAGTCCTACCACTACCCCAACAACAACTCCTACCACTACCCCAACAACTACTGCAACTACTTCAACAACTAAACCTACCACTACCCCAACATCTACTACAACTACTTCAACAACAGTGACTACAACTACCCCAACAACTACCACAACTACAACTCCTACCACTACCCCAACAACTAGTCCTACCACTACCCCAACAACAAATCTTACCACTACCCCAACAACAACTCCTACCACTACCCCAACAACAAATCCTACCACTCCCCCAACAACAACTCCTACCAATACCCCAACAACTACTTCAGCTGCTTCAACAACAACTCCTACTTCTACCCCAACAACTACTTCAGCTGCTTCGACAACCACTCCTACCTCTACCCCAACAACAACTCCTAACTCTACCCCAACAACAATTCCTACCACTACCCCAACAACAACTCCTACCTCTACCCCAACAACATCTCCTACCACTACCCCAACAACTAGTCCTACCACTACCCCAACAACAACTCCTACCACTGCCCCAACAACTACTACAGCTACTTCAACAACCACTCCTACCACTACCCCAACTACAAATCCTACCACTACCCCAACAACAACTACTACCACTTCCCCAACAACATCTCCTACCACTACCCCAACAACAACTCCTACCACTACCCCAACAACTACTTCAGCTGCTTCAACAACCACTCCTACCTCTACCCCAACAACAACTCCTAACTCTACCCCAACAACAACTGCTACCTCTACCCCAACAACAACTCCTACCACTACACCAACAATAACTCCTACCACTACCCCAACAACAACCTTTACCACAACCCCAACGACCACCCCAACCACAAATCCTACCACATTATGTTTTTGCCCATATGAAAAACAATATTTCCCTGCTGGTAAGTGATAGCTTCTTTCATTAAAATGATAAATTGTGACTACGTGTTGCGTTCATACACTTCATTTAATATCTATTCATTACTGATATTATGTTTATGTTTAGGTTCCTTGATATATAATGAGACTGATGGGGCAGGCTGGTGTTTCACCTCCTACTGTAACTCAAGTTGTGTTGTTGAGAAACAAGCCAGACCATGTCTCTCTACGACCCCAGCTACAGTCAGCACTGTCTCAGCTACAGTCAGCACTGTCTCAACTACAGTCAGCAATGTCTCAACTACAGTCAGCACTGACTCAACTACAGTCAGCACTGTCTCAACAACAACAGAAGCTACCCATACTACAACATCTACATTGTCCCCGACTACACCTTACAAGGGCTGTGAATATGTCATTCCACCAAGAAAGGTAATGAATTAAAATAAACAGAATTATTATGTTTCTTAGTTCATAGTGCTGTGTAGTTCACAGTGTTGTGTACTTCATAGTGTTGTGTAGTTCATAGTGTTGTGTATTTCCTAGTGTTGTGTTGTTTATAGTGTTGTGTTGTTCATCGTGTTGTGTAGTACGTAGTGTGTTTACTTTCAGGACTAAAACATAAATTTTCAACTTTAGGATGGTGAGACTTGGAAGACAGACAACTGCACTACTCAGACTTGCCACAGGGGTGTAATAACCACAACGTTTGTGGTCTGTGAGTCTGTAGAAAAGCCTGTGTGTGAAAATGGATACCCACCAGTGAAAGTCTATGACGAATCAGGTTGCTGCTATCACTACGAATGTGAATGTAAGTTCAAAACGTAATGTTTTTAATTATCATCTCTTCTCACCTTCTACAAATACGTATTACTCCAAGTGTACATGTTTTAAAGATGTCCTCCAGTGATTTTTGAACATTTCCTGTTGGAAAGTGATATCCCAAGTATAAAACTTCAAGGAGTTGGTCTGATCCAGTGGCGCAACTTTGGTTTTAGAAGTGGGGGGGAATATTGGAGTAGGACTTTAAACTCTTTTATTGATGAGTGATCTATCTATTTGTTACCTTCTTCTGTTCTATCTCTCAGGTATATGCTACGGATGGGGAGACCCTCATTACGTCACATTTGATGGCCAATATTACAGTTTCCAGGAAAACTGCACCTACGTTTTGATTAAAGAAATAGTTCCTCTACAGAACTTCAGTGTCATCATCGACAACTATAACTGCGATCCGTCTGGACATGCGACCTGCCCTCAGTCTCTGATTGTCAATTACAAGTCCTATAAAATCGTTCTTACCCCAAAGAGATTAAACGTGACAACAAATATGGTAATTATAACTGTGCTATTATTCACATTTATACACTTTAAAAAAGTGCACTTTGAGATAGAAATGATTTGAGATAGACACTATTTGATACAGACATTTTTTGAAATAGACATTATTTGAGATAGACATTGTCATACCACTTTAAGACTTAAAATAATCTAGCTTCATATTTTCAAATGTATTATTTATTTTTTTGTAACGTGGGGGTATTGATTAATAGGGATATCTGATCTTGCCGACTACAACAAATGTAATTTGCAGTACTACACTACAGTAGTTACAAATAGTTATTTAGCAACATTACATATTGGTTAACCACTTTGATGATGCCGTCACATTAACTCAAAACCATCATCAAGGTATCTGAAACATTCCCATGACATTTCAAAGAATTTCATTATATTGACAAATTATTAACAGACTACCAACTCTCCTTGTGACTTAATTTAGTTCTGGAAGCTGTTCATATCTTAGTTACATTATTGTAATGTTATTCTGTTCTCTATTCTCATCCGTTATGTAATGTTTTTCCTTATTATTCACAAGGTTTACATCAATGGAAATCAGATCTTCCCAACCTTTTCTAATGAAGACCTCATGATCACCAGCACTGGGGTGGAGTTACTGTTGAAGATCCCTGCCATTAAAGCAACAGTGATGTTTAAGTCCCTTATGTTCAGTGTAACCCTGCCAAACTCCCTATTCTACAACAACACAGAGGGGCAGTGTGGTAAGTATGTAGGCTTTACTGCATCCCAAATGGCACACTGTTCCCAATGTAGTGCATTCCTTTTAACCAGGGGGAATAGGGTCCCATTGTAGTTCACTCCTTTTAACCACCTTTTAACCAGGGGAATAGGGTCCCATTGTAGTGCACTCCTTTTAACCAGGGGAATAGGGTCCCATTGTAGTTCACTCCTTTTAACCAGGGGGAATAGGATCCCATTGTAGTGCACTCCTTTTAACCAGGGGGAATAGGGTCCCATTGTAGTGCACTCCTTTTAACCAGGGGGAATAGGGTCCCATTGTAGTGCACTCCTTTTAACCAGGCGGAATAGGGTCCCATTGTAGTGCACTCCTTTTAACCAGGGGGAATAGGGTCCCATTGTAGTGCACTCCTTTTAACCAGGGGGAATAGGGTCCCATTGTAGTGCACTCCTTTTAACCAGGGGGAATAGGGTCCCATTGTAGTGCACTCCTTTTAACCAGGGGGAATAGGGTCCCATTTGGGATGCATCCATTATGTAGACCAAAAACACTTTAAGTATGATTCAGATGAACAGCTTGTAGTAAGTACTCTGTGAGTAAACTGAACATTTGTTGCAATGATTTAATGTTATTTTGTTGCGTATTTTTGCATTTCTATGGCCTTAAAGAGTTCACTGTACAGTTACAATGATAGCATTACCAATTAAAATATACTGTAGGTAGGCTTAAAGTTATGAGCAGCTGTTTCTGACATAAAATAACTTGTGTTTTTTCTCATTCCCATATTTATTGTACCTTTATAAAGGTACCTGTGACAATATCAGGAAAAATGATTGCAGATTACCGAATGGACAGATTGACCCATCATGTCCTGGGATGGCTCATGAATGGAAGATTCCTGATGTTAAAAAACCCTACTGTGAACGGCAACCCCCTACCCCACCTACCCCTAAGCCTCCAACCTGCCCGTCAGGAAAGACATCAATCTGTGACATCATACTTAGCCCGTAAGACATGTAACCTTGTAATAACACAAAGAGACAGCTATATTACAAAGACAAGGGAATCTGATTGAGGTTGCTGTGACACTGCATACATACAAGTCTGTAAACTCTCCGGTAAAAGCATGGGTTGTTGTTCCATAACTTAGAACCAAAAGTATCTTACAGACTGTTTATGCCGTATAAAATATGTCATATTCATAAGAACTAGATGCTTCACAAATAATTTAGCGTGTAAGGCATAGAGTAATCAATATTTGTAAGAAATCTGTCGTGACATGTTATAGCCCCTTTTGGGTTAGACCGATATAATAACTTAAATGGGTTCTTTATTTTGGAAGGGTCTTTAAGCAATGCCATGACGTTATCCCACAACAACCCTTCTTCGAGGCCTGTAAGTTTGATGTCTGCCACATGCCAAATATCTCAGTCGGCTGCTCCAGCCTGGAAGCCTACGCCGTGAGGTGTGCTGCAGCTGGAGTCTGTATCGACTGGAGTAAATCAACTAATGTAAAATGTGGTAAGGAAGGACTTTCATATCTAATAAGACCTGTGTCCCCAATGGGATCCTATTCCCTACATAGTGCACTGCTTTTGACCAGGCTTCGGCCATAAGTAGTGATCTAAGTAGGGAATAGGATCCAATTTCGGATGCAGGATAGATGTTAATACGATTTTAAATAATTCTAATAACTTTACGATTTACATTAATTATTTGTATTTTGACAACCTGCATTTACACATTGTGAACTTACTGTTTTGTCTTTCATTCCATCTTGACCATATTACAGATCTGACATGCCCTAAGACCAAAGTGTATAAGGCATGTGGCTCTACAATCCAGCCAACATGCAATTCAAGGTATCCATCTCATTCCCATCTCATCTCATTCTCATCTCATCTCAACTCATTCCCATCTCATCTCATTCCCATCTCAACTCATTCCCATCTCAACTCATTCCCATCTCATCTCATTCCCATCTCATCTCATTCCCATCTCATCTCATTCCCATCTCATCTCATTCTCATCTCATTCCCATCTCATTCCCATTTAATTCCCATCTCTTCTCATTCTCATCTCATTCTCATCTCATTCCCATCTCATCTCATCTCATTCTCATCTCAATCCCATCTCATTCCCATCTCATCTCATTCCCATCTCATCTCATCTCAACTCATTCCCATCTCAAATCATTCCCATCTCATCTCATTCCCATCTCATTCCCATCTCATTCTCATCTCATTCCCATCTCATCTCATTCTCAACTCATCTCATTCCCATCTCATCTCATTCTCAACTCATTCTCATCTCATTCCCTTCTCATTCCATCTCATTCTCATCTCATCTCATTCCCATATCATTCCCATCTCGTCTCATTCCCATCGCATCTCTTTCCCATCTCATTATTTTACACCACTTCCTAAAGTACATGCATTCTTAAAGGTTTCCAGTCTATGCCAAAGTTTCTAGTCTGTAATTAATAGATTTTTCTTATCATAGATACAATGAAAAATATGTGCATTCATGTCAGGGTGCACAAATGACCCGTGACATTGTATGTGACTCATTCATGGAGGGCTGTTTCTGCCCTGAGGGTACCATCTTGTTCAACACATTCTCTGACACCTGTGTTCGTGACTGTGGTAAGGATGTGTCAGTTTGAGGAATACATTGTTTAATTGTGTCTCAAAGTACCAGCATGTATGACGTAAGATCTTATTTTCCCTTCAAGGATGCACAGGACCTGATGGAAAACCCAAACAGGTAATAATGTGGATGTATACCACAATAAATCTGTCAGAAGAAATGGTTCAACAGCTCACTTCACATTAAGCTCAATTTGAGCTCCTACTTCTAAACATTTACCTTTTGTCGTGGCTAATCATTTCAAAATATGACACTTGCAAGAACCTGTGAATTCAATAATATACTTTTAATAGAATGTATTGCAAGCCGGAGTGGTCCGCGGAACACACACCTTTTTCAGAGCACTGGCTCTGATTTATACACATACAAAATATGAGTCCATCCCACATGCAAATGAAGTTACTTCCCTCAGTCCATCTGCCACCATTATATCCCAATCTGTGCATCCTGCTTGTTCAGCTCGATAACACCCACATCTGCTTTCCGTTAGATTATAATGGTGACAAGACCCTTGCTTTGTCCCTGCACTTAGCTAAATTAGTTCCTTTGTATGTGTGTCATCTAGGGTCAGCAGACTATGTGTCTCCTCTGTTTTTAGCGTGCTCAGCTATACTACTATACATTCCTCTATGTTATCTGTTTGTGTGTTATCTAGGGTCAGTAGACTATGTGTCTCCATCTTTAGTGTGTCCGGTTGCCCTAGGCGCCTATGTGTCACCTTCCCTTCGTGTGGTCTGTTTTTAGCGTGCTCAGCTGTTCCATACTCTCATGGCCTCCTCTGGTCTCCTCTCCTATACAATAGACAATGCATTTTACCAGAATGGCAAATGCACTCTATAAGTGTATCTCTCTCTTGTGTTACAGTATTATGTTCCTCCATATATGTACATCATTCTCCCATATAACCCTCCTCTGGTGCTTATTAAGCACCAAAAACTAAAAGGACATATATGGAGCATAATACCAACAGTTGATTAACAAAAATAAAGCTTACTAATCACCTAGACCAATCATCTCCCAACAATAACATAGATAGGAGTAAAAGATCAAATTAAAAACATTTAAAGAAAACCTAACTAGACCAAACATCTCTAGTATTTCATATGAGTAAAAGATCTAGTTCGGTATAGAAACAACAAAAAAATAATACATTACATTTTGATGAAGCATGAGCATGTAGTATGCCCACACATCCAGAAACTATCAGCTATTCCTTAATCCTGATTCTTTACCATTTCAAGATATAATGTTACTTGTGTGATATTACCACATTTTACCTTTGTGTTTTACAATCATTACTTTATCAAATTGACTAACTCCTGCAGTTTCTAACACCCAAATAGTGTATTCAATTAACTATAGTGTTTCCCACATCCATCCCATTATCTCCAATTAACTATAGTGTTTCCCACATCCATCCCATTATCTCCAATTAACTATAGTGTTTCCCACATCCATCCCATTATCTCCAATTAACTATAGTGTTTCCCACATCCATCCCATTATCTCCAATTAACTATAGTGTTTCCCACATCCATCCCATTATCTCCAATTAACTATAGTGTTTCCCACATCCATCCCATTATCTCCAATTAACTATAGTGTTTCCCACATCCATCCCATTATCTCCAATTAACTATAGTGTTTCCCACATCCATCCCATTATCTCCAATTAACTATAGTGTTTCCCACATCCATCCCATTATCTCCAATTAACTATAGTGTTTCCCACATCCATCCCATTATCTCCAATTAACTATAGTATTTCCCATTATCTCCAATTAACTATAGTGTTTCCCACATCCATCCCATTATCTCCAATTAACTATAGTGTTTCCCACATCCATCCCATTATCTCCAATTAACTATAGTGTTTCCCACATCCATCCCATTATCTCCAATTAACTATAGTGTTTCCCACATCCATCCCATTATCTCCAATTAACTATAGTATTTCCCACATCCATCCCATTATCTCCAATTAACTATAGTGTTTCCCACATCCATCCCATTATCTCCAATTAACTATAGTGTTTCCCACATCCATCCCATTATCTCCAATTAACTATAGTATTTCCCATTATCTCCAATTAACTATAGTGTTTCCCACATCCATCCCATTATCTCCAATTAACTATAGTGTTTCCCACATCCATCCCATTATCTCCAATTAACTATAGTGTTTCCCACATCCATCCCATTATCTCCAATTAACTATAGTATTTCCCACATCCATCCCATTATCTCCAATTAACTATAGTGTTTCCCACATCCATCCCATTATCTCCAATTAACTATAGTGTTTCCCACATCCATCCCGTTATCTCCAATTAACTATAGTGTTTCCCACATCCATCCCATTATCTCCAATTAACTATAGTGTTTCCCACATCCATCCCATTATCTCCAATTAACTATAGTGTTTCCCACATCCATCCCATTATCTCCAATTAACTATAGTATTTCCCACATCCATCCCATTATCTCCAATTAACTATAGTGTTTCCCACATCCATCCCATTATCTCCAATTAACTATAGTGTTTCCCACATCCATCCCATTATCTCCAATTAACTATAGTATTTCCCACATCCATTCCATTATCTCCAATTAACTATAGTGTTTCCCACATCCATCCCATTATCTCCAATTAACTATAGTGTTTCCCACATCCATCCCATTATCTCCAATTAACTATAGTGTTTCCCACATCCATCCCATTATCTCCAATTAACTATAGTGTTTCCCACATCCATCCCATTATCTCCAATTAACTATAGTGTTTCCCACATCCATCCCATTATCTCCAATTAACTATAGTGTTTCCCACATCCATCCCATTATCTCCAATTAACTATAGTGTTTCCCACATCCATCCCATTATCTCCAATTAACTATAGTGTTTCCCACATCCATCCCATTATCTCCAATTAACTATAGTGTTTCCCACATCCATCCCATTATCTCCAATTAACTATAGTGTTTCCCACATCCATCCCATTATCTCCAATTAACTATAGTGTTTCCCACATCCATCCCATTATCTCCAATTAACTATAGTGTTTCCCACATCCATCCCATTATCTCCAATTAACTATAGTGTTTCCCACATCCATCCCATTATCTCCAATTAACTATAGTGTTTCCCACATCCATCCCATTATCTCCATAGCTGTAAAAACATTCATTTATTCCCCTTTTTCTTTTCTTTTTACAATAGTAAACCCATCATTCTGAGGATCATTCAATTCAGTTCTTATGTTGCACATTCATGTTCTCCCAACATATTTTTATTTAATTCACGTCTGCCTTTAGTGTTACCTAGTGCCAAACTGCATTCTATGTTACACAAAGGAATATAGTATTTCTCTGAATACATTGAACATTTTACATTTAACACATTCTTCAAATGATGCAGGTTCAGGTACTATCAAAAGATCAGACCAAGGTGATTTTCTACACAAAATACAATTGTCCCTCCTATGTTTATTTCTGCTGTATACTTAGCCCATTCGTACCACTCATTCTTCACTACTTCTTCTCGTGTGGTGTCCTTGAGTGGTTCAGATTCTGAGATAGATGTTGTTTTTACAATGTTCTTGTCTTGAGGTTTATCATTAGAGTTTGTCAAAAAGTTCCAAATGTCAGTAAAGAACCCTACTGGTTCTGATGCTTTCTAGCTACCACAGGCTCTTCCTGTTTAGGTATTGGCGTAAGACCAATTCTAATGACTGAGGAGCTACTCCCTTCGGTCAATCTTCTTCTCGTTATTTCAACTATTAATTCTTCACCTTCTGCTGGTGTTATCTTGTTCATGATAAACTCCCACTCTTCCGCGTATTTGATTCATGTCAGGTAACATCCTTTGGAGTTCCAAATGACTTCTCCCTTCGTTTGATGATGTGTCCATCCACCGAATGCAATCTCCGGTACGGGTTTGATCCTTTTGTCTTCTGTTTTCCTGTTTCAGTTATGTGTTGAGGTGGGACAGAGATTCTAACCTTGTCAGTCTTTTTAGATTGTTTGACTGGTTCCTCTCTTCTCTTCCTGTTTCCACCCTACATCTTGATTGTGCGTGAGTCTGTTGTTGCTATACTAGCGTTCACTGTTACTTCTGTTATGTCAATGTCATTGTTCTTCTGTGGTTCTAACTTCAAGTGTCTGTTAAGGAGACAATTCAAGAGCTGAAAAGTCAATTTTGGGGAAATCCCCATTTTTTTCAGCTTGCTGGACTTTTCCTCCTCTTTGTGGGGTCTCTCCTTCTGTTCCTTGTGAGGCCTCTCCTCCTCTTTCTTCCCCTGAGGCTCCCTCCTCAGGCCGGACTGGGCTTCCATCTGGAAGGGTGTCAATTTTTAGGGAAGAGATGTTCCCATTCTGTAGGTGATACTTCGGGGTCCCACTCTAGAGGGCTTCCATCAACAAGGTTTGCCCCAACAGGTATATCATCAGGAGTAGCAGACATGTTACCCCCCCCCCCCTTCTGGGCTTTCTGGTCATACTGGAGGAAACTTTGGTTGTTTGTCTCTTTTCTTTTCAGGCTCTTTTCCCCTGGTGCTTCTTCTGAGTGTGTTAGTTGATGCACTCGTTGTATCTTGGCTTGTATCTGGTCTGCCATTTTCTTGATTCCTCCCCCGGCGCTTTGATCGTTTCCGCTGCTCCTGCTCCCTCCGGGCTCCCGCCTAGTGAATCAGCATCCTCTGTGTCCTCATCTCTGTATGGTTGTGTCCTTCTCTCCGTCGGGACTCGGGTGCAGTGGTTTAGATGATACCACGTCTTGCTTCCTTTCACTTGGACGGCCGTGTTTGTGGCTATTGCCACCTCGTAGGGTCCTTCTCTCCTCGGCTGATCCCACTTCCTTCGGAACACTCGAACGTAGACTAGATCTCCTGGTATCACTGGGAGAGGTCCTTCTGGTCCCCTTGGATCATCAGATGTGGAACCTCTCATCCTGGTTCAGGTTTCTGTCTTCTTTCTGTGAGGCATTCAGACTTAGAGACTAATGGCCTCTGTTCTATGATTACACCATACATTCTCTTATTTCCATCACTCATCACACAAACTGACATTCCAGCTGAAGCTGGCGAACCCTTCTCCATCTGGTTTCCTAAACATAAGACTTGGAAAACAAAGGACAAAACATAACAGTATTGACAATGTTATATGTTATGCATGACTGTATTCATGAATACTGAAATCTGAGACCATGACAATTCCCACTCTCTCTTCACCTCACTATGCCTCCAGGATACTTTTCTGCTGGACTACACAAAAATGGAAGCCCTAATTGGCTTCCTCGTGCTTTTATCCAGTCTTCCCCTTTCGGCCGAAGGTTCTGAGAGGTGTTCCCAAATCATGTCATTTTTTACTTAGTTCCCCATCTGCTCTATTTCAACTGATAAGCATGTGCATAACCTTAATCAACCTTATTTATTCTTGAAGTAATTCAACACTGAATGGGCTTTCACATCGAGCCTTCAACATGTTGTTTAGAGTACACCTACCCTAACATCTATCCTTTTTCATATGATACATTAACAAATAAAACAAGTAACCCCCAAACTCAACCCAGTATGTCTACAGTGGAATCTAGTCTCTCTCTCTCTCTCTCTCTCTCTCTCTTTTGTTTCACGTCCTCTGTCATGGTGTTTTCAAGCTCACCAAAGAGAGACATGACGATCTTTACCACTGCAGGTGCTGTAAGAACTATATCCCCAGCCTGGTGTATCTAGATGTACACTCTGTCTCCAGAATTCAGCCCATGCACTTCCATCTGGCCTCTTATGTGCTGTTTTTTTCCTGGGGACATACACACTAACACATGGGTTATTTCCTGACAACAGACTTTCTTCTTATAGCAAGATCACTAAATCTTAATTATTAAATAACAGCCCTATGTAAACATTCTGTCTCAAATACCTGGCCTCCTGCCACAGTAATATTCATAATGATAGCCAAATTATGGTCCCTACAGCAACTGCTGTAAGAATAACATGTAATCAGTCTTCCAGTGTGGAAGAATATCCAATCCTAACAAAACTAAGTCCTAAGCTTCTTAAACTTTTGCTCTAGTGTTCAAAATGCCACTACTTATTACTTTTACCTTAATTTAGGTATGTGTAATATTCTATTTACTTTTAGAATTGTCCCTATATTTTATATCCCTATATTTTTACAAGACCAACTGTCCTTCCTTTTCTGTGAGTTATCTCGTCTATTAATATACATTGTTTCAAGAAATAACACCCCTCCTCTACCATAACCTTCATATATGAGCCCCCAATGTAGTTACAGTTTTTATAACCCATAATACATAAGTCACTACTCCTAATTTCCTTCCATAGTTTGATACATACTTAAACATTCTTAAATCATTTTTAGTCCATTTATATCAGTCTCTCCTCAGGAACAATATACACACTTATTTTCCTCAAAACAAAAATAAATTGACCAAACAAGAAAAATAGTAAAGTAAATTATAATAACTGCATATTTGCAATAAATTACCACTATTTGTAATGTAATTAAACCTGAGGAAAACGTCCATCCATTTCATTCTACGCCCATATTGGTCTCTTCTTCATCCTTGGGTGTTATCACACAACAGACTATACTTTTTATTCAATTACTGATGTCATTCCAATGTATCACTCCAATTACAATGATATTGTAAAATAAAAGAAACAAAAACCTTTAATCTAATATTCTGCTAGTTCTGTCAATCAACCTGTCTCAGGATTAGTTTCCAGAGCTTCCCTAGGCCTAGTAAATTTAAACAGTCCTATAACCAAAACATAACTAAATGTTGTTTATAAATTGTCCAATCCAATATTCAGGATAACAGTCCTTAGTGTTTACTTTAACTCACATTTGACCTACTCAATTCAATACATCTCCCTTTAATAATTAACATTTATACTAAAAACTTTTAGTACCAGTAATATCTATTTTACCATGCGCCCTTTTGCCTCTGTTTTTCTGTCATGAGTGGCCTGGTAATAAAAGGTCATTATCCCAATCCCCTTTAGTCTTTCTTCTCCCAGCACATATCATTCCAGATACAGTTCACAGGTCATCAGACACAGTTACCCCTCACTACTCAGCCAGTAGGGTGGGTTTGAGTTTCACACACACTTGTTGTGGTGATAATCTCTCCCAAGCATTAATGCATTCTGACGTCACATTCCATGATAACTCCCTTATTCTACTGGCGATCTCTCAGATGAGTTACAGATTATGTAGTTATCAACATAACCCTCGCAGAGACCCCCACTCCAGTAAACTATTTGGAGTAACTGTTATCCCTTGTTAACATATATTTCCATTTTATATTTTATATGCAGAATGAACAAAGCACATTTTGTATTTACCCAAAGACCATAACCCCAGGGAACTGATCATTTCTCCTATAAACCCATGTTAAATAAAAAATAAACCTATTTGAATAACTAGTCAATTTAAGATTACAACTCTTCATCTTTTTCCCAAGGAAATAATATAATTTCAAAGTGATGGTACACTTTGAATAGAGACTGGTGTTTCTCAATCATTTTATAATTAAATCCCACCTGTTACAGCAATTTCTAGTGAAGTTGATCAGTCTTCACGGGAAATTCTTAGGGTTCAGGGCATTTGACACCATTAAAATGTTCTCTTTTCTTTAGAAACAACTTAAATACATTTTCAAAAACACTTCCATCCTTCTGCATACCCAATCTGAAACTGAACTGAAAACCCTTCCAAAGGAAACCCACTATCTCCTATAGGCCAAAAACACTTCCATCCTTCTGCATACCCAATCTGAAACTGAACTGAAAAACCCTATCCAGATACTAAGACTTTTAAACTTTTAAGTACCTAGGTGTCTGGCTAGACTGCAAACTCTCCTTCCAGACTCATATCAAACATCTCCAATCGAAAATCAAATCAAGAGTCGGCTTTCTATTCCGCAACAAAGCCTCCTTCACTCACGCCGCCAAGCTTACCCTAGTAAAACTGACTATCCTACCGATCCTCGACTTCGGCGATGTCATCTACAAAATGGCTTCCAACACTCTACTCAGCAAACTGGATGCAGTCTATCACAGTGCCATCCGTTTTGTCACTAAAGCACCTTATACCACCCACCACTGCGACTTGTATGCTCTAGTCGGCTGGCCCTCGCTACATATTCGTCGCCAGACCCACTGGCTCCAGGTCATCTACAAGTCCATGCTAGGTAAAGCTCCGCCTTATCTCAGCTCACTGGTCACGATGGCAACACCCATCCGTAGCACGCGCTCCAGCAGGTGTATCTCACTGATCATCCCTAAAGCCAACACCTCATTTGGCCGCCTTTCGTTCCAGTACTCTGCTGCCTGTGACTGGAACGAATTGCAAAAATCGCTGAAGTTGGAGACTTTTATCTCCCTCACCAACTTCAAACATCAGCTATCTGAGCAGCTAACCGATCGCTGCAGCTGTACATAGTCTATTGGTAAATAGCCCACCCATTTTCACCTACCTCATCCCCATACTGTTTTTATTTATTTATTTTTCTGCTCTTTTGCACACCAATATCTCTACCTGTACATGACCATCTGATCATTTATCACTCCAGTGTTAATCTGCAAAATTGTAATTATTCGCCTACCTCATGCCTTTTGCACACATTGTATATAGACTCCCCCTTTGTTTTCTACTGTGTTATTGACTTGTTAATTGTTTACTCCATGTGTAACTCTGTGTTGTCTGCTCATACTGCTATGCTTTATCTTGGCCAGGTCGCAGTTGCAAATGAGAACTTGTTCTCAACTAGCCTACCTGGCTAAATAAAGGTGAAATAAAAAAATAAAAAATAAAAAAAAGTGGCCGAATATCTCTAACTGTTTTCCTCAGTACCACAGTCTCCAATGACATTTTGACCAGAGAAAATGTAGCCCCTTTTTTTCTGGAAAATAAATGTACATTTCGTTAACATTCACAATTTTACCTTTTAATTCAGCAAGCCAATAGTATTACACATATATTGATTTTATTCTCTAAGCGTCTTAGCAGTTTCAGAAAATGACGCTATAGAATGTCTAACAAAACTAAAATCCCCTTACTTTTCCTGAGCATGCGATAAAAGTTTTAGCCATGCACAGAACGCATATTTTCTTCCTGCTCGGGTTATCTGTATCTTACCCGTAGAAATTGAAAACACCCATATATTACAATTTGCTTTTCTTCTAACTAATTTTACCACGTTTGTGATTTCTCATATACGTTTATTTTCCGTATGTTGACACTAATAACAACTTCTCCACGTATTTCATTACCACTGAAACTGTTGTTTCAATGCAAAATGATTCCAAGTGGGGCTATTAGTAAATCACATCGGTACCTTACTAGAAGTTTGGTAAAACGTGATCTAGTACGTATTTCATCACATATAAATTGTAATCTCTTTGAACCACTTATTGATCGATCAGATCAATACACGCTCGATACATCGATACACCGCTTGGTGAAAATTCCATTCTTACTAACCTCAAAACGATTAGTTGTTGCTCTTTTGAAAAGGGTGCAAACTCCTGTATAGCGGCATTCTCTGCTACCGCACTAAGTTCCAGTGTCATCTTACACTCATTTTCCCCCATACTTGTTAGCTCCACATCTACCACTTCTTACGCTTAGATATTTTCTATAGCTTTGCAAACCATTCGCACGTCTGCGAGGGCAAGCAGAATCATATCTGTCCCCCATCGTAATGTTTTTTCTGATGGTAGAATGCTGACATCAGAACGCTGGTAAATTGAGCTTCTTATTATGGTTTTATGTGATTGTTCCAATTCCTACCTGAATCGTTTAATTTGTTTATCCTGTTTACCGGGTAATGTTGCCCTACATTATCCAGTTTGTTATTTCATATTCAAGCCGAATTGGTAGAATTAACTTGCGCTTCTTTCAGTGACTCTATGGCTTTATTAAATTTCGCTATCTCTATATTCCAGGGAGAAACAGTCCATTTGTTTCCATGCCACTATTTTTTGCACCCCTCTCTACACTTCAGGCTATTTTTTAGACCGTAGCCTCTGTGAACACAGAGTGACTAACGTCTGTTTCTTACTCTGCTCGCACTGTTTAGGAATTATTCATGTGTCCTAGATTTTACTTATTCATCACTCTTTATCTTAATTAACCTAGACTTATTTTAACGTTATAGTATAATTTCAGTTTATTGGTGATTCTGCTTTCTCTTTTGTTACACACTGTTCTATCCGTTTTATGCTATTCGGTTAATGCTTCTTTAATTATTTTTATTTATTACTTGTTTTGACACTTTTTTATTACCCCTACTGCAATCGCTTACCACTTTATCACATCAGTGTTTTTATCCATGCTTATAACTTATTTTATTTTGATGTTCCTTACTTTTGTTCCCTCTACCTAATAGTAGTCAAACTATGATAGGGATCACTGTAACTGTATCAAACTGTGATAGAGGATCACTTTTGGCCAGTCAGAAGAAGTCAGAGGCACCCTTCTTCAACTTTATACTCTGTCACACGAGGGCTGCGCACTCCCTCTTCTGGACGTTCTGTCTAAACACACACAACCTGTCCTTTTTCCTACTGTTCTATGCTCACACAGAATTATATTACAGCATTCTTCTCATTCATTCGTTTATTTTCATTCATTCATTCGATCCTTTTGTTTTTACCTAAAAACAACACAGTCTTTCTCTATTGGCTTAATAGACTTCCTCAACATAAGCCTAGACTGATAGGACCCCTATGATATAACGAGACTACTGTCTAATCGGATCAACTTGTCCTTTTGTTTTTACCTAAAAAACAACACAGTCTTTCTCTATTGGCTTAATACACTTCCTCAACATAAGCCTAGACTGATAGGATTTCTGTGATATGACAAGACTACTGTCTAATCGGATCAGCTTGTCTTCATATCCTATTCATCCACCCCGTATTGATCTTTATTCTACGTTAGAGCAATATCGTGGCGTGACCTACTGATTTATAAACCCCCGTTTAGCTAGGCGGAGCGTTTTATATTCGCAGGATTTCCTTTTTCAGTTGAACGTCGCACAAGCCAGCGTTCTTCCTGCGTTCTAAATATTCATCCGTTCAGTCCTCTTTTTCAGAGCGGTAGCCATGAATATTTGTTTAACTACTTATTTATGCAGATCTCTATTATTTTAGAGCTGTATTCATAAGTAACCTGTCCATTCAGCCCTTCTACTAATTTTATTGAAGCGGTACTACAGGATTTTTCTAACTACTTATTTATGCAGATCTCTATTCTTTTAGAGCTGTATTCATAAGTATTCATAAGTAACCTGTCCATTCAGCCCTTCTACTACTTATTTATGTTCTAACCATATAAGCAGGCAGCTATTGCCCTGCGCCAGATCCCAGCCGCAACATGCCCAATTACACACCCGACACCATCGAAGTTCACAACCCCCGCTTACTTACTCACTAGACATGCATGCACATTCGTATTTGCTATACAATTCCCAAGCTTACACACATGCATGCAATTCATTGAATTCAAAAGTTCTTCAACATTTACTGGGTTTTTAGGACATTTTAAAGAGAGACCTACGTGACGCCCCTCTCGCTGAGACAGGATCTCTGAAGCAATCTATACAAACATTTCAACTACGTAAGAACAAGCTTACCTTTTTTATAGTTGTGTGGCCACATTTGTTTGCAAGATTGTCCAAAGAACCCGTCGTCAGCCAAGAACGTCTCAGTCCCTGTCACTCCTGGCCAAGCTCGCCAAGTTCTGTCGTGGCTAATCATTTCAAAATATGACACTTGCAAGAACCTGTGAATTCAAAAATAGACTTTTAATACACTGTATTGCAAGCCGGAGTGGTCCGCGGAACACACACCTTATTCAGAGCACTGGTTCTGATTTATACACATACAACATATGAGTCCATCCCACATGCAAATGAAGTTACTTCCCTCAGTCCATCTGTGCATCCTGCTTGTTCAGCTCGATAACAACCACATCTGCTTTCCGTTAGATTATAATGGTGACAAGACCCTTGCTTTGTCCCTGCACTTAGCTAAATGCGTTCCTTTGTATGTGTGTCATCTAGGGTCAGCAGACTATGCGTCTCCTCTGTTTTTAGCGTGCTCAGCTATACTACTATACATTCCTCTATGTTATCTGTTTGTGTGTTATCTAGGGTCAGCAGACTATGTGTCTCCATCTTTAGTGTGTCCGGTTGCCCTAGGCGCCTATGTGTCACCTTCCCTTCGTGTGGTCTGTTTTTAGCGTGCTCAGCTGTTCCATACTCTCATGGCCTCCTCTGGTCTCCTCTCCTATATAATAGACAATGCATTTTACCAGAATGGCAAATGCACTCTATAAGTGTATCTCTCTCTTGTGTTACAGTATTATGTTCCTCCATATATGTAAAACATTCTCCCATACTTTCCAGACACAAGACCTCCCTCTACCCCCAGCTGTGCCCTCGATACCATATGTGAATTGATTGCCCCCCATCTATCTTCTGAGCTCGTGCTACTAGGTGACCTAAACTGGGACATGCTTAACACCCCGGCCATCGTACAAACTAAGCTTGATGCCCTCAATCTCACACAAATGATCAATGAACCTACCAGGTTCAACCCCAAATCAGTAAACACGGGCACCTCATAGATGTCATCCTAACTAATTCGCCCCTCCAAATACACCTCTGCTGTTTTCAATCAAGATCTCAGCGATCACTGCCTCATTGCCTGCATCCGTAATGGGTCTGCGACCAAACGACCACCCCTCATCACTGTCAAACGCTCCCTGAAACACTTCTGCGAGCAGGCCTTTCTAATCGACCTGGCCTGGGTATCCTGGAATGACATTGACCTCATCCCGTCAGTAGATGATGCCTGGCTATTCTTTAAAAGTGCCTTCCTCACCATCTTAAATAAGCATGCCCCTCTCAAAAAATGTTGAACTAGGAATAGATATAGTCCTTGGTTCCATCCAGACCTGTCTGCCCTTGACCAGCACAAAAACATCCTGTGGTGTTCTGCATGAGCATCAAATAGCCCCCGTGATATGCAACTTCTCAGGGAAGTTAGGAACAAATATACACAAGCAGTTAGAAAAGCTAAGGCAAGCTTTTTGAAACAGAAATTTGCATCCTGTAGTACTAACTCAAAAAAGTTCTGGGACACTGTAAAGTCCATGGAGAATAAGAGCACCTCCTCCCAGCTGCCCACTGCTCTGAGGCTAGGAATCACTGTCAACACTGATAAATCCACTATAATTGAGAACTTCAATAAGAATTTCTCTACAGTCGACCATGCTTTCCACATGGTTACCCCTACCCCGGGTCAACTGCCCGGCACCCTCCACAGCAACCAGCCAAAGCCCCCACCATTTCTCATTCACCCAAATCCAGATAGCTGATGTTCTGAAAGAGCAGCAAAATCTGGACCCCTACAAATCAGCCGGGCTAGACAATCTGGACCCTCTCTTTCTAAAATGATCTGCCTAAATTGTTGCAACCCCTATTACAAGCCTGTTCAACCTCTCTTTCGCATCATCTGAGATTCCCAAAGATTGGAAAGCTGCCGCGGTCATCCCCGTCTTCAAAGGGGGTGACACTCTAGACCCAAACTGCTACAGACCTATATCTATCCTACCCTGTCTTTCTAAGGTCTTCGAAAGCCAAGTTAACAAACAGATTACTGACCATTTCGAATCCCACCATACCTTCTCCGCCATGCAATCTGGTTTCAGAGCTGGTCATGGGTGCACCTCAGCCACGCTCAAGGTCCTAAACGACATCATAACCGCCATCGATAAGAGACATTACTGTGCAGCCGTATTCATTGACCTGGCCAAGGCTTTCGACTCTGTCAATCACAACATTCTTATTGGCAGACTCGACAGCCTTGGTTTCTCAAATGGTTGCCTCGCCTGGTTTACCAACTACTTCTCTGATAGAGTTCAGTGTGTCAAATCGGAGGGCCTTTTGTCTGGACCTCTGACAGTCTCTATGGGTGTGCCACAGGCTTCAATTCTCGGGACGACTCTATTTTCTGTATACATCAATGATGTTGCTCTTGCTGCTGGTGATTCTCTGATCCACCTCTACACAGACGACACCATTCTGTATACTTCTGGCCCCTCTTGGACACTGTGTTAACTAACCTCCAGACGAGCTTCAATGCCATACAACTCTCCTTCCTTGGCCTCCAACTGCTCTTAAACACAAATTAAACTAAATGCATGCTATTCAATCGATCACTGCCCGCACCTGCTTGCCCGTCCAGATTCACTACTCTGGACGGCTCTGACTTAGAATACGTGGACAACTACAAATGCCTGGGTGTCTGGTTAGACTGTAAACTCTCCTTCCAGACTCACATTAAGCATCTCCAATCCAAAATTAAATCTAGAATCGGCTTCCTATATCGCAGCAAAGCATCCTTCACTCATGCTGCCAAACATACCCTCGTAAAACTGACCATCCTACCGATCCTCGACTCCGGTGATGTCTATCATCTATAAGATAGCCTCTAACACTCTACTCAACAAACTGGATGCAGTCTTATCACAGTTCCATCCGTTTTGTCACCAAAATCCCCATACACTACCCACCATTGCGACCTGTACGCTCTCGTTGGTTGGCCCTCGCTTAATACTCGTCGTCAAACCTGTAACGGTTTTCTTCCTGGGAAGGAGAGGCGGAACAAAACGCAGCGTGGTTATTTATAAACATCTTTAATGAAAGATGAAAACGTGAACAATATACAAAATAAGAAAACATGGAAAAACCGAAACAATCCTAACTGGTGCAAAACACAGAGACAGGAACAATCACCCACATGATACCTAAAGAATATGGCTGCCTAAATATGGTTCCCAATCAGAGACAACGATAAACACCTGCCTCTGATTGAGAACCACTCCAGGCAACCATAGACTTACCTAGAACACTCATCTGAACACAACACCATAGACTTCAAAACCCATAGACAAAACAAGACACATAAATCACCCATGTCACACCCTGGCCTAACCAACATAATAAAGAAAACACAGAAATACTAAGGCCAGGGCGTATCTACAAGTCTCTGCTAGGTAAAGCCCCGCCTTATCTCAGCTCACTGGTTACCATAGCAGCACCCACCCATAGCACGCACTCCAGCAGGTATAGCTCACTGGTCATCCCCAAAGCCAATTCCTTCTTTGGTCGTCTTTCCTTCCAGTTCTCTGCTGCCCATGACTGGAACGAATTGCAAAAATCTCTGAAGCTGGAGACTCACATCTCCCTCACTAGCTTTAAGCACCAGCTGTCAGATTAGCTTACAGATCATTGAACCTGTACATAGCCCATCTGTAAACAGTCCATCTATCTACCTCCTCCCCATACTGGTATTTATTTATTTATTTATTTTGCTCCTTTGCACCTCAGTATCTCTACCTGCACAGTCATCTTCTGCCGATCTACCATTCCAGTGTTTAATTGCTATATTGTAATTACTTCACCACCATGGCCTATTTATTTCCTTAACTTACCTAATTTGAACTCACTGTATATAGACTTTTTGTTTTCTTTTGTTCTACTGTATTATTGACTGTATGTTTGTTTTACTCCATGTGTAACTCTGTGTTGTTGTTTGTGTCGAATTGCTATGCTTTATCTTGGCCAGGTCGCAGTTACAAATGAGAACTTGTTCTCAACTAGCCTACCTGGTTAAATAAAGGTGTTCTCAACTAGCCTACCTGGTTAAATAAAGGTGAAATAAATCAAATAAATAGCCCACAAAAAGGATCTGTATAGAACCCCCATTATTTTAATCAGTTTACTAGTTTCATTGGGGCTTGTAAGTTGTCCAGCCCTGAAGAGGCTGGAGCCCTATTGTTATTATCAATCAATCAAATGTATTTGATAAAGCCCTTTTTTCATCAGCAGCAGCAACAAAGCCTTTACACATACCCAGCCTAAAACCTCAAAGAGCAAGCAATGCAGAGGCAGAAAGACAGTGGCTAGAAAAAACTCCCTAGAAGGCAGAAACCTAGGAATAAACCAAGAGAGGAACCAGGTTCTGAGGGGTGGCCAGTCCTCGTCTTAACAAATTTGAAGTCTCTGTTAACAGTGTTTGTTTTGTCCCAACACAGTTTGGTGAGACTTGGAACAGTAACTGCCAGAAGTGCACGTGTAATGCTGACACACTGAGTGTCCAGTGTGAACCAGTGAAATGTCCGCCCCAAGAAATTGTTACCTGTAAGAAGTACGGTGAGGTGTTGGTCAACGAGACGGTGGACTGCTGTCAGATAAATACATGTGGTGAGTAGAGACAGGGTAGAGAGGCACCTTAACGTGCTACCAGGTAACCTGGGTACAAGTCTGTTTGTGCTAAATGTTTGGCATATGACAAGGAGTGGAATGTTAGCACCAAACAGCTCTTCATTCTAGCTACTTCATAAAGCCTTCATAAGCACTACATAAAGGTGTTACAAAGCATCTATAACGTGCTTTATAAAGGGTTCATAAATGTGCCATAACTCTGTGACATAATCATCGGACTGTGAATAGTGTAGCTTGTCCCTGAGCTGGTGGACCAATGGTTTCTTACCTGTCTTTCTGCTGGAGGTTCTGCATGTTGATTCCAACCTTAAAAGTAACAACAAAATACATTTAGCAGGTGTTTTAGGAAATGCCTTTGTAACACCAATTATAAAGCACAGGTTTGTCTAATTTGACATGGTTATAGATTATTTGTAACACATTTCTGTAGTGTTTATGAAGCCTTTGTACCACGTCACTGGACCCTGTCATTGGACCCTGTCAGTGGACCCTGTCACTGGACCCTGTCACTGGACCCTATCATTGAACCATCATGCACCATAATTTAAAAACTGTGTAAAGTGATAAAACAGTGACTTCATATTTCTATTCCAAGAAAGTCGAAAGGCACAGTGCTCACTCAAACATATCATGTACTTAGACTTTAACTTCAACCTGGAGGTAATTATTAAACCCAGGATGAATGTAAATATTGTCATGAACATGGAGCAGGTGTCATGATGGTAACATGGTGCAGGTTTCATGATGGTAACATGGTGCAGGTGTCATGATGGTAACATGGTGCAGGTGTCATGATGGTAACATGGTGCAGGTGTCATGATGGTAACATGGTGCAGGTGTCATGATGGTAACATGGTGCAGGTGTCATGATGGTAACATGGTGCAGGTTTCATGATGGTAACATGGTGCAGGTGTCATGATGGTAACATGGTGCAGGTGTCATGATGGTAACATGGTGCAGGTGTCATGATGGTAACATGGTGCAGGTGTCATGATGGTAACATGGTGCAGGTGTCATGATGGTAACATGGTGCAGGTTTCATGATGGTAACATGGTGCAGGTGTCATGATGGTAACATGGTGCAGGTTTCAGGATGGTAACATGGTGCAGGTGTCATGATGGTAACATGGTGCAGGTGTCATGATGGTAGCATGGTGCAGGTGTCATGATGGTAACATGGTGCAGGTGTCATGATGGTAACATGGTGCAGGTGTCATGATGGTAACATGGTGCAGGTGTCATGATGGTAACATGGTGCAGGTTTCATGATGGTAACATGGTGCAGGTGTCATGATGGTAACATGGTGCAGGTTTCATGATGGTAACATGGTGCAGGTGTCATGATGGTAATATGGTGCAGGAATTGTGACTAACTTAACCGTTCAACAACTGTTATGTCTCAACCATTGTCTGACCGTTTTATTGTGTGTTCTTTCAGTGCCCAAACCTGTTTGTGTCCACAACAATACTGAATACACGGTGAGAAGTGACACTTCTTTGCAGGCAGAATAGAGCAGTATTATAATAAATCATTTGTAAATTTTGCATAAAATAAACCTAAATATTGATGTCCTAATGAGAACATATAAATGCTTACAAATGTTCATAAATGATCATAAATGTTAAAGGTGTAAATGCTTAAGAATTGTAATGTTTGTTTACATTTTCAAATAATGATGTACATATTTCTAAAAGGTTTATAAATGATTTATCAACGCTTATATATTGAAGTTTTTATAACGTACAGTATTAAATTACCAACATTTATTTTTTTGCTACTTGACAGCTTGGGGAGTTTTGGTCGCCCCCTAGTGACCGCTGTGTGAAGTATGAATGCACAAAGACAAACAGCCAGTTCATCGTTGTGGAATCCAAATTGAAATGCCCAGTGTTCCGTCCAGAGGACTGTGTCCCTGTAAGTAGATGAGGAAACTGGTTGAATGTGTTTGTTTGAAGTAAAGTAACTATACCTAAATATACTGCTTGCTTCATTTGATAGTAACTTGTAGGTTATATTGAATTTACACCCGAGTAACATATTCATAGATGGTCATAGTTATCTATTATAACATCTATACTGTGTTCTCTAGCTCATTAGACTGTAACTAGTCATATCCAAATTGAGCTGTACACTATTCTTTTTGACAGGGAACTGAGAAAACTGATGCAAATGGATGTTGCACAACCTGTAAGTTAAAACAATATAATGATTCATTTCTAAATCTTAATGATTTGTGCAAAGTTGTATTTATTGTTTATACATCAGATCTACTAGTCAAACATGACCTCTTATGAACCTGACCTCTTATGAACATAACCTCTTATCAAATCAAATCAAATGAATTTATATAGCCCTTCTTACATCAGCTGATATCTCAAAGTGCTGTACAGAAACCCAGCCTAAAACCCCAAACAGCAAGCAAAAATTGCCTAGAATGGCCAAAACCTAGGAAGAAACCTAGAGAGGAACCAGGCTATGAAGGTTGGCCAGTCCTCTTCTGGCTGTGCCGGGTGGAGATTATAATGTTCATAAATGACCAGCATGGTCAAATAATAATAATCACAGTAGTTGTCGAGGGTGCAACAAGTCAGCACCTCAGGAGTAAATGTCAGTTGGCTTTTCATGGCCAATCATGAAGAGTATCTTTACCACTCCTGCTGTCTCTAGAGAGTTGAAAACAGCAGGTCGGGGACAGGTAGCACGTCCGGTGAACAGGTCAGTGTTCCATAGCCGCAGGCAGAACAGTTGAAACTGGAGCAGCAGCACGGCCAGGTGGACTGGGGACAGCAAGGAGTCATCATGTCAGGTAGTCCTGAGGCATGGTCATAGGGCTCAGGTCCTCCTAGAGAGAGAAAGAAAGAGAGAAAGAGATGGAGAATTAGAGAGAGCATACTTAAATTCACACAGGACACCGGATAAGACAGGAAAAGTACTCCAGATATAACAGACTGACCCTAGCCCCCCGACACATAAACTACTCCAGCATAAATACTGAAGGCTGAGACAGGAGGGGTCAGGAGACACTGTGGCCCCATCCGATGATACCCTCGGACAGGGCCAAAAAGGCAGGATATAACCGCCCCCACTTTGCCAAAGCACAGCCCCCACACCACTAGAGGGATATCGTCAACCACCAACTTACCATCCTGAGACAAGGCCGTGTTTTGCCCACAAATATCTCCGCCACGGCACAACCGAAGAGGGGGGGGGGCAAAGACAGGAAGATCACGTCAGTGACTCAACCCACTCAAGTGACGCACCCCTCCTAGGGACGGCATGGAAGAGCACCAGTAAGCCAGTGACTCAGCCCCTGTAATAGGGTTAGAGGCAGAGAATCCCATTTGAGAGAGGGAAACCGGCCAGGCAGAGACAGCAAGGGCGTTTCGTTGCTCCAGAGCCTTTCCGTTCACCTTCACAATCCTGGGCCAGACTACACTCAATCATATGACCTACTGAAGAGATGAGTCTTCAGTAAAGACCGAGTCTGCGTCTCTCACATGGGTAGGCAGACCATTCCATAAAAATTGAGCTCTATAGGAGAAAGCCCTGCCACCAGCTGTTTGCTTAGAAATTCTAGGGCCAATTAGGAAGCCTGCATCTTGTGACCGTAGCGTACGTATAGGTATGTACGGCACTACCAAACCGGAAAGATAGGTAGGAGCAAGCCCATGTAATGCTTTGTAGGTTAGCAGTAAAACCTTGAAATCGGTCGTTGCCTTAACAAAGTAGAGCATTGCAGTAGTCTAACCTAGAAGAGCATGGATACCAAAAGCATGGATACCTTTTTCTGCATCATTTTTGGACAGAAAGTTTTAGATTTTTACATTGTTACGTAGATGGAGAAAAGCTGTCTTTGAAACAGTCTTGATATGTTCTTCAAAAGAGAGATCAGTG
Organism: Oncorhynchus mykiss; assembly: GCF_057628025.1. NCBI lineage: Eukaryota > Metazoa > Chordata > Actinopteri > Salmoniformes > Salmonidae > Oncorhynchus > Oncorhynchus mykiss. The sequence continues at coordinate 101,335,837 of NC_143023.1, read as the reverse complement.
TCCAGAGTAACGCAGAGGTCCTTCACAGTTTTATTTGAGACGACTGTACAACCATTAAGATTGATTGTCAGATTCAACAGAAGATCTCTTTGTTTCTCGGGACCTAGAACAAGCATCTCTGTTTTGTCCGAGTTTAAAAGTAGAAAGTTTGCAGCCATCCACTTCCTTATGTCTGAAACACAGGCTTCTAGTGAGGGCATTGTTGGGTCTTCACCATGTTTCATTGAAATGTACAGCTGTGTGTCATCCGCATAGCAGTGAAAGTTAACATTGTGTTTTTCAATGACATCCCCAAGAGGTAAAATATATAGTGAAAACAATAGTGGTCCTAAAACGGAACCTTGAGGACCACCGAAATGTTCAGTTGATTTGTCAGAGGACAAACCATTCACAGAGACAAACTGATATATTTCCGACAGATAAGATCTAAACCAGGCCAGAACTTGTCCGTGTAGACCAATTTGGGTTTTCAATCTCTCCAAAAGAATGTGGGGATCGATGGTATCAAAAGCAGCACTAAGGTCTATGAGCACGAGGACAGATGCAGATGGTCTGAAGCCATTAAAAGGTAATTTACCACCTTCACAAGTGCAGTGATGGGGTCTAAAACCAGACTGAAGCATTTCAGATACATTGTTTGTCTTCTGGAAGGAAGTGAGTTCCTGTGCAACAGCCTTTTCTAAAATGTTTGAGAAGAATGGAAGATTCGATATAGGCCGATATTGTTTTGTATTTTCTGGGTCAAGGTTTGGCTTTTTCAAGAGAGGCTTTATTACTGCCACTTTTTTTGGATAGAGAGACGTTTATTATGTTCAACATAGTAGGGCCAAGAACAGGGAGCAGCTCTTTCAGTAGTAGTAGTAGGGTCCAGTATGCAGCTTGAGGGTTTAGAGGCCATGATTATTTTCATCATTGTGTCAAGAGATATATTACTAAAAAACTTGAGTGTCTCTCTTGATCCTAGGTCCTGGCCGTGTTGTGCAGACTCAGGACAACTGAGCTTTGGAGGAATATGCAGATTTAAAGAGGAGTCCGTCATTTCCTTTCTAATGATCATGATCTTTTCCTCAAAGAAAGTCATGAATTTATTACTGCTGAAGTGATAGCCATCCTCTCTTGGGGAATGCTGTTTTTTAGTTAGCTTTGTGACAGTATCAAAAATACATTTTGGATTGTTCTTATTTCCCTCAATTAAGTTGGAAAAATAGGATGATCGAGCAGCAGTAAGGGCTCTTCGATACTGCACGGTACTGTCTTTCCAAGCTAGTCGGAAGACTTCCAGTTTGGTGTTGCGCCATTTCCGTTCCAATTTTCTGGAAGCTTGCTTCAGAGCTCGGGTATTTTGTATATAGCAGGGAGCTAGTTTCTTATGACAAATGTTTTTAGTTTTTAGGGGTGTAACTGCATGTAGGGTATTGCGCAAATTGAGTTCCTCAGTTAGGTGGTTAACTGATTTTTCTCCTCTGACGTCCTTGGGTATGCAGAGGGAGTCTGGAAGGGCATCAAGGAATCTTTGGGTTGTCTGAGAATTTATAGCATGACTTTTGATGTTCCTTGGTTGGGGTCTCAGCAGATTATTTGTTGCGATTGCAAACGTAATAAAATGGTGGTCCGATAGTCCAGGATTATGAGGAAAAACATTAAGATCCACAACATTTATTCCATGGGACAAAACTAGGTCCAGAGTATGACTGTGACAGTGAGTGGGTCCAGAGACATGTTGGACAAAACCCACTGAGTCGATCATGGCTCCGAAAGCCTTTTTGTAGTGGGTGTGTGGACTTTTCCATCTGAATATTAAAATCACCAAACATTTGAATATTATCTGCTATGACTACAAGGTTCGATAGGAATTCAGGGAACTTAGTGAGGAACGCTGTATATGGCCAAGGAGGTCTGTAAACAGTAGCTATAAAAGTGATTGAGTAGGCTGCATAGATTTCACGACTAGAAGCTCAAAAGACGAAAACATAATTTAAATTTTTTGTAAATCGAAATTTGCTATCGTAAATGTTAGCAACACCTCAGTCTTTGCGTGGGATATGGTCATTAGTGTAACCAGAAGGAAAGGCCTCATTTAACACAGTAAATTCATCAGGCTTAAGCCATGTTTCAGTCAGGCCAATCACATCAAGGTTATGATCAGTGATAAGTTCATTGACTGGAACTGCCTTTGAAGTGAAGGATCTGACATTAAGTAGCCCTATTTTGAGATGTGCGCTATCACAATCTCTTTTAATAATTGCAGGAATTATTTATCCGTTATTGTACCAGGTAAGTTGACTGAGAACACATTCTCATTTGCAGCAACAACCTGGGGAATAGTTACAGGGGAGAGGAGGGGGATGAATGAGCCAATTGTAAACTGGGGATTATTAGGTGACCATGATGATTTGTGGGCCAGATTGGGAATTTAGCCAGGACACCAGGGTTAACACCCCTACTCTTACAATAAGTGCCATGGGATCTTTAATGACCTCAGAGAGTCAGGATCACAGTTAAACATCCCATCCAAAAGACAGCACCCTACAGAGGACTGTGTCCCCAATCACTATATTAGTTTTAAACCAGAGGAAAGAGTGCCTCCTACTGGCCCTCCAACACCACTTCCAGCAACATCTGGTCTCCCATCCAGGACCAACCCTGCTTAGCTTCAGAAGCAAGCCAGGAGTGGTATGCAGGGTGGTATGCTGCTGTCTTGAATGGAAGAGGTCTTTAGTCTAATGAGATTGCTAAGGCGAACACCGCCATGTTTAGTTTTGCTCAACCTAGATTGAGGCACAGACACGGTCCTAGATTGAGGCACAGACACGATAGCTGAGCTGACTACACTGACTGTGCTAGTGGCAGACTCCACTATGCTGGCAGGCTGGCTAACAGCCTGCTGCCTGGCCTACACCCTATTCCATTGTGGAGCTAGAGGAGTTAGAGCCCTGTCTATGTTGGAAGATAAGATGAGAGCACCCCTCCAGCTAGGATGGAGTCTGTCACTCCTCAGCAGGCCAGGCCTGGTCCTGTTTGTGAGTGAGTCCCAGAAAGAGGGCCAATTATCTACAAATTATATCTTTTGGGAGGGGCAGAAAACAGTTTTCAACCAGCGATTGAGTTGTGAGACTGCTGTAGAGCTCATCACTCCCCCTAACTGGGAGAGGGCCAGAGACAATTACTCGATGCCGACACATCTTTCTAGCTGATTTACACGCTGAAGCTATGTTGCGCTTGGTGACCTCTGACTGTTTCATCCTAACATCGTTGGTGCCGAGGTGGATAACAATATCTCTATATTCTCTACACTCGCCAGTTTTAGCTTTAGCCAGCACCATCTTCAGATTAGCCTTCACGTTGGTAGCCCTGCCCCTGGTAAACTGTGCATGATCGCTGGATGATTCGTTTTAAGTCTAATAATGGAGTCTGTAATGACTAGGGTTTTCAATTTGTCAGAGATATTGGTGTGAGGCTTCGGTGTCTCAGACCCCGTAACGGGAGGAGTAGAGACCAGAGATGCTCGGCCTCAGACTCCGACCCCTTGCTTAAAAACTTATTGGATATAGGGGGCGCTCTTTTAATTTATAGATAAAAAAACGTTCCCGTTTTAAACAAGATATTTTGTGATGAAAAGATGCTCGACTATGCATATAATTGACAGCTTTGGAAGGAAAACACTCTGACGTTTCCAAAACTGCAAAGATATTGTCTGTGAGTGCCACAGAACTAATGCTACAGGCGAAACCAAGATGAAATTTCATACAGGAAATGCCACAGATTTTGAATGCGCTGTGTTCCAATGTCTCCTTATATGGCTGTGTATGGGTCACGAATGAGCTTAGACTTTCTGCCGTTTCCCCAAGGTGTCGACAGCATTATTATAGCAGTATTTGTAGGCAAATCATTGGAAGATTGACCTTAGGAGACTACATCTACCAGGTGGCCGCTTGGTGTCCTCCGTTGCAATTATTGCGTAATCGCCAGCTGCGTGTATTTTTCGTTTGCTTCGAGGAGAAACACAGCTGCCACGAATGATTGATCATCGAATAGATATGTGAAAAACACCTTGAGGATTGATTCTAAACAAAGTTTGCCATGTTTCTGTCGATATTATGGAGTTCATTTGGTAAAAAGTTTGGCGTTGTAGAGACTGCATTTTTGGATTTTTTTCTTAGCCAAACGTGATGAACAAAACGGAGCGATTTCTCCTACACAAGTAATCTTTTTGGAAAAACTGAGTCTCCTCATTGAAAACATCCGAAGTTCTTCAAAGGTAAATTATTTTTTTTTTATGCTTTTCTTGTTTTTGTGAAAATGTTGCCTGCTGAATGCTAGGCTTAATGCTATGCTAGCTATCAATACTCTTACACAAATGCTTGTGTAGCTATGATTGAAAAGCGTATTTTGAAAATCTGGGATGACAGGGTTGTTAACAAAAGGCTAAGCTTGTGAGCCAATATATTTATTTCATTTCATTTGCGATTTTCATGAATAGTTAACGTTGCGTTATGGTAATGAGCTTGAGGCTATAATTACGCTCCCGGATACGGGATTGCTCGACGCTAGAGGTTAATGGGGAAAACCGGTTGAAAGTTTCTGTCGGCTGATGGAGCGACACCAGTTGAGCATTCCTACAGCAATTGCCTCCAGAAGCCATGAGAAAGCCCGGCTGCGGGGACCGTGCGAGGGGATTTATACTTACGTTACTATCTGTACTTACTGGTGTCACAAACTTGCAGCACATCCTCACCAGGCGATCGTTCTCCTGTACATTATGAGCACAGCGACTGCAATTAGAAGGCATCGTGTTAATGTTACTACTTATCTTCGGCTGTTGGAAGTCCTGACGAACCATGTCCAGATAAAGCTTCCGGAGTGAAAAAGTTGAATGAAAAAAGAAAACAAGTCAAGGGGGTAACGACCAAGGTCATTCCATATCTTAACCTCTTATGAACATAACTTCTTATGAACCTGACCTCTTATGAACTTGACCTCTTATGAACCTGACCTCTTATGAAACTGACCTCTTATGAACATGACCTCTTATGAACATGACCTCTTATGAACATGACCTCTTATGAACCTGACCACTTATGAACATAACCTCTTATGAACCTGACCTCTTATGTACATGACCTCTTATGAACATAACCTATTATGAACATAACCTCTTATGAACCTGACCTCTTCTGAACATAACCTCTTATGAACATAACCTCTTATGACTCAATAAATCAATGTTGAGTTATAGTAAGGGGGAAACTCACCACTTTTAAATGTCCTCCTTAACTCTGTCTACCTCCACAGGCACTTTAATCAGTCACTGTGATGTGAAGAACACCACCACCTACCTAGAGGTGAATAACTGCAGGTCCTCTGTGCCGGTGGAAATGTCAGCCTGCGGGATCCTGTGGAACGTCTTCTATGTGAATACAAATTCTAAATAAGAACACACACACGCCGAAAAAGCACACAGAAACAAACGCAACATGCATTTGGGTCTTGCAGAAATTTGTAAGTGGGGAATTGAATTGAAGGGTAAGAATTCAATGGAAGTTGACCTATGGCAGAATAAATGTGGTACTGTTTCTAACAGTGTTGTTTGTGTGTCCTGTTTGCTAGATACTCTGCAGAGAAAAACACCCTGATGCACTCCTGCTCCTGCTGTCAAGAGATGTCTACCAGTGAGAGGAAGGTGGAGATGGTCTGCCCTGATGGGAAGAAGATCATGCAGTCCTACATTTACATTGATAAGTGTGGCTGCCATGACTCTGAGTGTGACAAGAACAACCACTTAGATTAGGCCTTGATGAATTAAGTATTTTGAAGTGTTCTTATTTACCTGCATGGAATATTCAATAGTTGTATCTAAAGGGAACCAATAGGGTCTGTCTCATTATCATATAGACTACTTTCATGAACTGCATGTTCTTTCTCTCTACACTATCATAGACATTATGCAAACCTATTAAACTGATGAAGAAGCATGAAGTCATTATCTTTCTTCGTTTTATTTCATATTGTCAAGTGCGTCAATGTGTGACTAGTGTCGGGGAGAATCGTTACAAACTATAACACTTACAAGAACTTGTGAATTGTGAATTCTTGTGAATTCTTGTAAATTATTGTGAATTCTTGTGAATTGTGAATTCAATATAGGCTTTTAATACAAACATATCAGAAGCCTAGATGGTCCGCGGAACACACACTTTTCCAGAGCATTGGCTCTGTATTTATACACACACAGTATATGAGTCCCTTCCATATGTAAGGGAACTCCCCCCTGAAATGGACAAAAATGAATGGGAGGTCATTGTCTAGCGATAGTTAAGAGTGCCTCCCCTTAATGTATTACCCTGCCTGTCACAGAAAGACAAACCATATACAAGGGGTCCAATACCACCCAATTCGGCGTTGATTCGTGTAAAGTTGATTGCAAATGCCATATGGCAAATGCCAGGTGTAACACTTTGAAAATCCAACAGGTGGTGAGCGCGCTCCACCGTGGTTTTTCATATTGCAAATGCAACCCAAGTCAACATCCAAAAGAAAAAAATTTAAAAAGTGCATTTTTTTCCCATAACCTAGCAACCCCTTAAAAAAGTGATTTCTGGACCGTTTTTAGAAATTCTTTCGATTTTTTTGTCAATTACACATGTGTAAGAACTGTATGAATATACTTTTGTCCAATTTTATTATCATAATTAAAAAAATAAAAATAACTTGCGCATAAGGGATATGTTTTGTCCATTTGCAATATGATTTCATAGGAAGTCAAAAGTCAAAAATAGCAACATTTTATAAAAAACTTCACACACCCTTAAAAAAGTGCTTTCTGGGCCGTTTTTCGAAATTCTTTCCAATTTTGTGTCAATTACAATCGTATAAGAACTGTATCAACATACTTTAGTCGTATTTTATTATCATAATTTGTATTTATTTTTTAACTTGTGCATAAGACATATGTTTTGTCCATTTGCAATATGATTTCATAGGAAGTCAAAAGTCAAAGTCAAAAGTCACTCTTTTTGGGGCCAAATGCCATAAGAAATTTGACATGCTCAAAAATACTACAGAAATGCAAAATTGACTAGCCTGATGAACTCAGGATGGCCGGGCAGTGATAGTTGTTCCTTTCCATCTCTCGTTGTGTTGACTTCATCATGTCCATTTGGTGATGTTTGGGGACTGTTGAATCATATTGCAAATGCACGTGCATTTGTGAAAATGTTGCCTGGTGAATGCTAGGCTTAATGCTATGCTAGCTATCAATACTCTTACACAAATGCTTGTGTAGCTATGGTTGAAAAGCATATTTTGAAAATCTGAGATGACAGTGTTGTTAACAAAAGGCTTGTGAGTGAATATATTTCTTTCATTTCATTTGCGATTTTCATGAATAGTTAACGTTGCGTTATGGTAATGAGCTTGAGGCTATGATTACGCTCCCGGATACGGGATTGCTCGACGCAAGAAGTTAAGGGTTAATGCCACACGGTCAAGGTTAGGCTTGCACGGATCGAGAGGACCTTAGGAACGTACCTGAGGTCGAAATGTGCTTCTCACCCTAACGGTTCTCTCACTGTCACCCAAAAGCAAATGACGTTGTGGGGCAGGCTTCATTTTGGGCCTACTCTTCTAATGGTCGCTGCGCTTAGACCGAGCGAGCTACGGTCAAGCGGGATATCTTGTTGAACTCGGCACGTTCTAGGGGTTATGGTAATGCCATTGCCTGCTCTCTGTGTCTTTAAGCACCGTACTTTGTCACTCCATCCTTGCTGTGTGTGTGTGTCTGTGTGTGTGTGTGAGAGAGAGCTTTTCTTTGACATCTGTTGGGAGAAATGACTGACTTACAGTTCATGGGGGTTGCCTAATCACACATATGAAGTTTTGAAAAGATCTAACCTTTTTAACCCTTGGAAACACAGGAAGCTATAAATAAACTCATATCCTGATTGGGGTATGCTTTTACAGAATCCTGAGTTATAAGTCTTTACGTTAAGAACTGAGTTATTTACTGAGGGTTTAGTGAGTGTGTGTTATTTCAAAAAATCATAGAAAATCACAGAAATCTCGCAGAGCTCCGCAGCACACTTTAAAAAGATTCGTATGAACACCCTGCAACTGGATCTGTAACTGTTTTTAAAAAAACACCTATTTTTGAACATCACCAATTTGACATTGTACGATTTCTCTTAAATGACGATAGATAAATGGCTGTTTGTTATTGACACCGGAGGCTCCTTGACTTTGACGTGAAGTGGAAAAATGATTTCTCTATTTTCATTTTGGACCTTTAATCCCAGAAAAATGGCCATAACTCAAAAACCGTTGAGGCCTAGATGCCATCTTGTTCGGGGCCAACTGCCCATTATGCCAAAGCTACGCTCACCAAGTTTCGGCTTCTAAATCTTTTCCGTTTTGGAGATAAGGCCACGTCGTGATTCGTGATGTTTTGTACATTTGCAATATGATTGCTTATGCCCTCTTGTGGGATTTACCGGCACAGCGGAAAAATGACCAAAATTTGATTATTTTATAAAACGGAAACCGAATGTCCGAGAAAGTTTGTTTGATGACTTCCCGGTAGGTCCGGCCCTGCCGCACGGCCCGACCGCACATTTTAGAAACGTTCTCGGACGTCTCTAGTAAGGGACCGTACATTTGCAACATGGACTTTCTCACTAACCATACGGCAAATGTCAAAATGTCCCTTTAATGTATGCTAATGAAGTTACTTCCCTCAGGTCATCGGCCACCATTATCTTTCAGTCCAGGCTTCCTATTTGTTCATGCCTAATAACGCCTATATCCTCTCTTGATTAGATTATGATTAGATTATAATGGTGGCTGGACCCTTTCGTGACCTATGTATGATATATGTACTATGTCTATAGTCCATCTGTTGGTCATTTGGCTGACACCCTCCTTTGTGTGTCCCTCTGACCTCGGTATGTCCAGCTGTCCTATGCACTCATGGCCTTGCTTTGGTTTCCTGTCAATACAATATACAATGCATTATACCGTTAACATTTATGCATTTTATGGCTTTGGTCATTTTATGGCTTTGGTCTGTTATTTCTTGGTTTCCTGTTTTTACCAGAATGGCCAATGCACTCTAAGTGTGTCCTCTTCCGCCTGTGGTCTAATGTACCCCTTTGCTCTACAGTATTATGTTTGTTCCTATATGTACCGCTTGCTCCCACACTAGGTAAAAAGTGCACCGTGTTTAATAAAGAACATATTCATTACATAACTGTTACTATTAAAGGGGCAATCTGCAATTCAAATGATAACGAAGTGGCCACCCTGCCAGTGTTTTGGCAAAAAGCTGAAGAATGGGGCTGGAGAAATGTAACCACTCTCAAGTTCATTGACAGGCCATGGATGTAAGTGACCGTCCATGATATCAAAATGACAGTTTTAATCATGTTTTGAGGCTATGGTGTTTAACAATTTTGTTGTTTTCATTCAATGGAGTAAAACAATCTTATATTCTGGGTTGTGATGGGCTACGACAGTTGAACTCAGCTCATTAGGCATTTATATGTTATATTCTTCAAGAATCAATAGGTATTATCAATTTACAAGTCCAGAAATATATGTAGCGATCACAGATTAGCCACTGAAATCTGCAACATTGATTACCTATTCTTATACATTGATGTCAAAATGTCACAAGAACGATACCCACTGGGCACACGTTAATTCAACATCTATTCAACATTGGTTCAGGGTACTTTCATTGAAATTACGTGAAAACTATGTTGAATTAACCAGTGTATGCCCAATAAACGCATGTTATTGAATGCAACAAACTGGCTACCTATCTGTCATTTCCAGAGATCCTCTCACTGACAGTAATAACATAGATGTATCTTTTGTTTAGCCAATTCTATCTCCATGAATGTGTCTCATTTCAAGATGTAGCTAATATTCACCTAAATATGTGTTTATTTATGGACAACAACTGAGAGTGGAGACAGTGAGGATGGTCCAGGACCAGAGAGATACAGGATCAAGGTAGAGACATGTGGTGGAATTATTGTAATCAAAAGAAGAGACTTTTAGATTTCTTTAAAACAATCAAACTTTATTATTTATTACTGCAGTAATGGAGCCGGTCGGTAATCACTCGTGAAGGTGATCACTGAACTCAATGAGCAGATTTGAGTCCCAGCATTTATATCTCCCCATTTTATAGCAATGTCCATCCTAAGGATGGAATGGGTCACAAGGTTACTAATAATTCACATTCCCCAAATTTTGAGAGTCCTCTCAACTTAAAAGAAAATGACAAGATTTAAAAACATTAATTCACATGAAGAAAATGCATACATTCTTCATAAACCAAGAAGCATTAAAGCAACTACTCATAGCATGGATTCCTGCACGTGACCGGCTGCTATAGCACTGGCTCAGCCTCCTCCCAAGAAACTCAGCACTGCCTCCAATTTCAACCTCCAACACATATTCTAAGCATTCTACCAATTTGTCTGGGGAGGTCATGATACACAATCACCTGCACGAACCCATGAAGAAAATCAAAAGATGTGTACAGTTTATGAGATTCAAAGCTATATCTTCATAGACAGTGAAAAGCACATACGTAATGCCAAATGCAGTGCATGCAACAATGGAGTTCAATAAAATAAGCTTTAGTTATCTATCACACTCCAATGGATCAGCATGGTGGAAATAACTATTTCCATCCCAGAAACTAACATTAGCATATTTTGTTGGACAAATTCAGGTAGTGACTTCTGGTTTAAGTAAAATGTATTCCGTTGGTGCCCAGTGAACATGCACCCAAGACAAGCATCATGATTCCACTATTCATAAGGCAATGCCTACAGATCAAATAGATTAGGAGGTGTCATGCCCTGGTCTAAGTATTTTGTGTTTATCTTCCTGTATTGGGTCAGGCCAGGGTGTGGCATGGGGTTTTTGCATTGTGGTGTGTTTTGTCTTGGGGTTTTGGTGTGTGTGTATTGGGATTGTAGCTAGTGGGGTGATCTAGCAAAGTCTATGGCTGTCTGGAGTGGTTCTCAATCAGAGGCAGGTGTTTATTGTTGTCTCTGATTGGGAACCATATTTAGGCAGCCATATTCTTTGAGTGTTTTGTGGGTGATTGTCCTATGTGTCGTTGTTCCTGTCGCAGTGTTAGTTTACACAAGTATAGGCTGTTTCGGTTTTCGTTAAGTTCTTTGTTTTTGTAGTGTTTGTTATTGATTCGTGTTTTACGTTTGTTCATTAAACATGGATCGCAATCTACACGCTGCATTTTGGTCCGACTCTCCTTCACACCTAGAAAACCGTTACAGGAGGGCGCCAGATTACCCTGCATCACACACTCCTGCCATCCATCACTCACACCTGCCCTCCCTCGTCACTCGCATCAGCGTTATTGGTTACTCACCTGGACTCACTTATCACATGTTAGGTCCTCCCCTATATTTGTCAGTTCCCCAGCTCTGCATTGTATTGTTTTTGTCTTTTTTGAATTTGTTTGACGCTGTTCCTGTCTCGCCTCTGTCCGTTATAATTATGTGTTTTACTCCCCGTACCTGCTTCGTCTCAACAGCGTCATTCCGCGTTACACAATCAATCCATAATAGTAATGGGGTCCTGTGTGTAGCTGTTGTAGACAGTCAGGTGCAGGACAGCAGAGATGAGTAATCTACGTACTTTACTCAAAATACAAAAATACAAGGCAGATATTACGAGCCCACAATAACAGACCGATTTACAAAGAACAATCACTCACAAACAAACATGGGGAACAGAGGGGTAAATATTAAACAGGTGAAACCAGGTGTGTAAGACAAAGACAAAACAAATGGACCGCCGAACGCCGCCCGAACAAGGAGAGGGACCGGCTTCGGCGGAAGTCGTGACAATAATACATGAATTGCTTCACTCAAAGAGTTATTAGCATACTAAACTCAAATCAATCCATCAGTTTTCAAAATCATTCCGATTCGAAATCATAATCATAACCCTATTAATTATCAAACCAAAATGTAGAATGACATTGCTCATTGATTCAAAATTGGTAATATCACTCAAAACCCTCAATTTAACACACTTTGACATTGGTAGAATGTACATTTATATTAACATATTAACATACAGTATAATTATCCTAGAATTCTAGTATTAACTTTCTTATCGTGATTATAATTACAGATCAGTATCCTAAGGCATTCTTAATCTAAATTACTATAATTGTATGTAGTGTGTAGACCTCTACAATCAACCTGATACTACAAAGTAAACAATTTTAGACAAGTCTTAGGCAATTTTGGGCACAGTTGACCAACCCCCCTTCAGGCACTCAATCTTCTGGACTCTTCTTCACTTGTCTTCTTCAGATAGCTTTACGGTTCAAAGTGGATGACCCATGATAATGTCCCAATTTCAATGTCTCACCCGACCCGCCACCACCTTTTACCACCCATTATGTCTTGTCCACTTATCAACTAGTATACCAGCAACATAAGAGAAGTTTGGAACACATTTCTCCCCATGCTCACTCCACGTGGACTCCTGTCACACTCCTGAAAGAAAAGACGTGAGTGAAAAGCAGTCAATAGCTCTGATTGCATACAGGCTGCTGGCTCAGGACTCAGGTCTCTCGGTAGAAGTGGTGCCATATTGAATGCATTTGTCGCTCTTTCTCAGCCAGTTAGAGGAGGTTTTGAGGTACACACACTGTTCGGTCCAATGACCTATTCCATGCATTAATAAACGGACTTGTTGGAAAGGTGGCATGTGATGACGTTAAAAGTCACTGAGCTTTTCAGTAAGGCCGTTTCAACTTTCAATGTTTGTCTATGGAGATTGCATGGCTGTGTGCTCGATTTTATACACCTGTCAGCAACGGGTGTGGCTGAAATAGCTGAATCCACTCATTTGAAGGGGTGTCCACATACTTTGTATATTGTCTAGGTAAGGATAAAGTGACTAGGCAACAGGATAGATAATACACAGTAACAGCAGTGTATATGATGAGTCAAAATAATTAGTTCATTAAGGGTAAATGCAGATAGTCCAGGTAGCTATTCAACAAACTATTTATCAGTCTTATGGCTTGGGGCTTATTGCATCGGTACCGCTTGCCAGACGGTAGCAGAGAGAACAGTCTATGACTAGTGTGGCTGGAGTCTTTGACCATTTTTAGGGTCTTCCTCTGACACCACCAACACCACCTGGTACAGAGGTCCTGGATGGCAGGCAGCTCGACACCAGCGATGGACTGGGCCGTACGCACCACCCTCTGTAGCGCCTTGCGGTCGGATGCCAAGCAGTTGCCATACCAAGCGGTGATGCAGCCAGTCAAGATGCTCTCAACAGTGCAGCTGTAGGACTTTTGGAGGATCTGAGGCAAATGAACACCTCCCAATATCCGTCTGTACCTGAGAGTAAATATCACTGCTCATGATTAAAAACTAAAGAAGGCCAATCACGCTCCCCTGCAGTGTATCCACCTGGTATAGACTTCACCACCCTCACCTGGATAGACCTTCAAAACAGGAAGTCCTTTATCCAGTTGTACGTTCTACCAACTACCTGTCATGTATTGTCATGTTGTGTCTCTGTCCTTTCCTTTCACCCTGTCTCCCTCTGCTGGTCGTATTAGGTTACCTTTTCTCCCCCGCTTTCCCCCAGCTGTTCCTTGTCTCCTCCTGACTACCTCGTCACCCCGTTTCCCACCTGTTCCCTTTTTCCCTCTGATTAGTCCCCTATATCTCTCTCTGTTTTTGTTCCTGTCCTTGTCGGATTCTTGTTTGTTGTGTTTCATGCCTGAGCCAGACTATCGTCATGTTTGCTGTAACCTTGTCCTGTCCTGTCGGAATCTGCCGGTCTATCTGAGCCTACCTATGTTTGGTTATTAAAGAAGCTCTGTTTAAGTTAGTTCGCTTTTGGGTCCTCATTCACTCACCGTAACAGAAGAATCCGACCAAGAATGGACCCAGCGACTTCGGATCCTCTCCACTCAGCCGTCGAGATCCAGGGAGCGATGCTAGGCAGACACGAGCAGGAATTGTCTGCTGCTCGACATGCCGTTGAGACCCTGGCCACCCAAGTCTCCAACCTCACAGAACAGGTTCACCATCTCCGCCTCGATCCACCGGCCACTTCCAGGGCTTTCGAATCTCCGGAGCCCAGAATCAATAACCCGCCGTGTTACTCTGGGGAGCCCACTGAATGCCGCTCGTTCCTCACCCAGTGTGATATTGTGTTTTCTCTCCAGCCCAACACTTACGCCAGGAGCACTGCTCGTGTCGCCTACGTCATATCTCTCCTTACTGGACGGGCTCGTGAGTGGGGCACGGCAATCTGGGAGGCAAGGGCTGAGTGTACTAACCAGTATCAGGACTTTAAGGAGGAGATGATACGGGTTTTTGATCGATCTGTTTTTGGGGAGGAGGCTTCCAGGGCCCTGTCTTCCCTATGTCAAGGCAATCGATCCATAACAGACTACTCTATTGAGTTTCGCACTCTTGCTGCCTCCAGTGGCTGGAACGAGCCGGCTTTGCTCGCTCGTCTTCTGGAGGGTCTCCGCGCAGAGGTAAAGGATGAGATTCTCTCCCGGGAGGTCCCTTCCAGCGTGGATTCCTTGATTGAACTCGCTATTCGCATTGAGCGACGGGTTGATCTTCGTCACCGAGCTCGTGGAAAGGAGCTCGCGTTCTCCGTTGCCCCCCTCTCCGCATCACTACCATCTTCCTCTGCCGGCTCGGGAGCTGAGCCTATGCAGCTGGGAGGTATCCGCATCTCGACTAAGGAGAGGGAACGGAGAATCACCAACCGCCTCTGTCTCTATTGCGGTTCTGCTGGTCATTTTGTCACTTCATGTCCAGTAAAAGCCAGAGCTCATCAGTAAGCGGAGGGCTACTGGTGAGCGCTACTACTCCTGTCTCTCCTTCAAGATCCTGCACTACCTTGTCGGTCCATCTACGCTGGACCGGTTCGTCAGCTTCCTGCAGTGCCTTAATAGACTCTGGGGCGGAGGGCTGTTTTATGGACGAGACCTGGGCTCGGGAACATGACATTCCTCTCAGACAGTTAAGGGAGTCCACGGCCTTGTTCGCCCTGGATGGTAGTCCTCTCCCCAGGATTTAGCGTGAGACGCTACCTTTAACCCTCACTGTTTCTGGTAATCATAGCGAAACCATTTCTTTTTTGATTTTTCGTTCACCTTTTACACCTGTTGTTTTGGGCCATCCCTGGCTAGTTTGTCATAATCCTTCCATTAATTGGTCTAGTAATTCTATCCTCTCCTGGAATGTCTCTTGTCATGTGAAATGTTTAATGTCTGCTATCCCTCCTGTTTCCTCTGTCTCTTCTTCACAGGAGGAGCCTGGTGATTTGACAGGGGTGCCGGAGGAATATCACGATCTGCGCACGGTGTTCAGTCGGTCCAGGGCCACCTCTCTTCCTCCACACCGGTCGTATGATTGTAGTATTGATCTCCTTCCGGGAACCACTCCCCCCCGGGGTAGACTATACTCTCTGTCGGCTCCCGAACGTAAGGCTCTCGAGGATTATTTGTCTGTAGCTCTTGACGCCGGTACCATAGTCCCCTCCTCCTCTCCCGCCGGAGCGGGGTTTTTTTTTGTCAAGAAGAAGGACGGGTCTCTGCGCCCCTGCATAGATTATCGAGGGCTTAATGACATAACAGTTAAGAATCGTTATCAGCTTCCTCTTATGTCTTCAGCCTTGGAGATCCTGCAGGGAGCCAGGTTTTTCACTAAGTTGGACCTTCGTAACGCTTACCATCTCGTGCGCATCAGGGAGGGGGACGAGTGGAAGACGGCGTTTAACACTCCGTTAGGGCACTTTGAATACCGGGTTCTTCCTTTCGGCCTCGCTAACGCTCCAGCTGTCTTTCAGGCATTAGTCAATGATGTCCTGAGAGACATGCTGAACATCTTTGTTTTCGTTTACCTTGACGATATCCTGATTTTTTCACCGTCACTCCAGATTCATCTTCAGCACGTTCGACGTGTCCTCCAGCGCCTTTTAGAGAATTGTCTTTTTGTGAAGGCTGAGAAGTGCACTTTTCATGCCTCCTCCGTCACATTTCTCGGTTCTGTTATTTCCGCTGAAGGCATTAAGATGGATCCCGCTAAGGTCCAAGCTGTCATTGATTGGCCCGCCCCTAAGTCACGCGTCGAGCTGCAGCGCTTTCTCGGCTTCGCGAACTTCTATCGTTGTTTCATCCGTAATTTCGGTCAGGTGGCAGCTCCTCTCACAGCCCTTACTTCTGTCAAGACGTGCTTTAAGTGGTCCGTTTCCGCCCAGGGAGCTTTTGATCTCCTCAAGAATCGTTTTACATCCGCTCCTATCCTTGTTACACCTGACGTCTCTAGACAGTTCGTTGTCGAGGTTGACGCGTCAGAGGTGGGCGTGGGAGCCATTCTTTCTCAGCGCTCCCTCTCTGACGACAAGGTCCACCCATGCGCGTATTTTTCTCATCGCCTGTCCCCGTCGGAACGTAACTATGATGTGGGAAACCGCGAACTGCTCGCCATCCGGTTAGCCCTAGGCGAATGGCGACAGTGGTTGGAGGGGGCGACCGTTCCTTTTGTCGTTTGGACTGACCATAGGAACCTTGAGTACATCCGTTCTGCCAAACGACTTAATGCGCGTCAGGCGCGTTGGGCGCTGTTTTTCGCTCGTTTCGAGTTCGTGATTTCTTATCGTCTGGGCTCTAAGAACACCAAGCCTGATGCTTTATCTCGTCTCTTCAGTTCTTCAGTAGCCTCCACTGACCCCGAGGGGATTCTCCCTGAGGGGCGTGTTGTCGGGTTGACTGTCTGGGGAATTGAGAGGCAGGTAAAGCAAGCGCTCACTCACACTCCGTCGCCGCGCGCTTGTCCTAGGAACCTTCTTTTCGTTCCCGTTCCTACTCGTCTGGCCGTTCTTCAGTGGGCTCACTCTGCCAAGTTAGCCGGCCACCCTGGCGTTCGGGGTACGCTTGCTTCCATTCGCCAGCGTTTTTGGTGGCCCACCCGGGAGCATGACACGCGTCGTTTCGTGGCTGCTTGTTCGGTCTGCGCGCAGACTAAGTCCGGTAACTCCCCTCCTGCCGGCCGTCTCAGGTCGCTGCCCATTCCCTCTCGACCGTGGTCTCACATCGCCTTAGATTTTGTCACCGGACTGCCTTCGTCAGCGGGGAAGACTGTTATTCTTACGGTTGTCGATAGGTTCTCTAAGACGGCTCATTTCATTCCCCTTGCTAAGCTTCCTTCTGCTAAAGAGACGGCACAAATCATCATCGAGAATGTTTTCAGAATTCATGGCCTTCCGTCAGACGTCGTTTCGGACAGAGGTCCGCAATTCACGTCTCAATTTTGGAGGGAGTTTTGCCGTTTGATTGGGGCTTCCGTCAGTCTCTCTTCCGGCTTTCACCCCCAGTCTAACGGTCAAGCAGAACGGGCCAATCAGACTATTGGTCGCATCTTACGCAGTCTTTCTTTTCGCAACCCTGCGTCTTGGTCAGAACAGCTCCCCTGGGCAGAATACGCCCACAACTCGCTTCCTTCGTCTGCGACCGGGCTATCTCCTTTTCAGAGTAGCCTCGGGTACCAGCCTCCGCTGTTCTCATCTCAGTTCGCCGAGTCCAGCGTCCCCTCCGCTCAGGCTTTTGTCCAACGTTGCGAGCGCACCTGGAAGAGGGTCAGGTCTGCACTTTGCCGTTATAGGACGCAGACTGTGAGGGCTGCTAATAAGCGTAGAACTAAGAGTCCTAGATATTGTCGCGGTCAGAGAGTTTGGCTCTCCACTCAGAACCTTCCCCTTAAGACGGCTTCTCGCAAGTTGACCCCGCGGTTCATTGGTCCGTTCCGTATTTCTCGGGTCATTAATCCTGTCGCAGTTCGACTTCTTCTTCCGCGATACCTTCGTCGCGTCCACCCGGTCTTCCATGTCTCCTGTATTAAGCCCGTTCTTCGCGCCCCCGCTCGTCTTCCCCCCCCCCCCCCATCCTTGTCGAGGGCGCACCCATCTACAGGGTCCGCAGGATTTTGGACATGCGTCCTCGGGGCCGTGGTCACCAGTACCTCGTTGATTGGGAGGGGTACGGTCCTGAGGAGAGGAGTTGGGTTCCCTCTCGGGACGTGCTGGACCGTGCGCTGATCGAGGATTTCCTCCGTTGCCGCCAGGTTTCCTCCTCGAGTGCGCCAGGAGGCGCTCGGTGAGTGGGGGGGTACTGTCATGTATTGTCATGTTGTGTCTCTGTCCTTTCCTTTCACCCTGTCTCCCTCTGCTGGTCGTATTAGGTTACCTTTTCTCCCCCGCTTTCCCCCAGCTGTTCCTTGTCTCCTCCTGACTACCTCGTCACCCCGTTTCCCACCTGTTCCCTTTTTCCCTCTGATTAGTCCCCTATATCTCTCTCTGTTTTTGTTCCTGTCCTTGTCGGATTCTTGTTTGTTGTGTTTCATGCCTGAGCCAGACTATCGTCATGTTTGCTGTAACCTTGTCCTGTCCTGTCGGAATCTGCCGGTCTATCTGAGCCTACCTATGTTTGGTTATTAAAGAAGCTCTGTTTAAGTTAGTTCGCTTTTGGGTCCTCATTCACTCACCGTAACACTACCCCCATAAAACCAAGCTTGATTAGCAATCCCTCCTTCCACATCATATCGTACGCTTTCTCCACATCAAAACAGACAGCCACAACCGTCTCCTTGTTCACCTGGGCCTTACTAACCTCTAATTCTAAGCACATGAGATGCAGGAGACCTGGTTCGAACCCAGTCAGTCACAAGAACAAGATGAAATAGATCAGAAAGGCTATCCTTAGAAGAGCTATGACAGGGCTAATTGTGACACTCCCTTCTAACGTGGCCTGTGATCACCATAGAGGAGAACAGAAGGCACATCCACTTTCCAGAGAGTTTCAGCTTTCAGGAATTGGGTCATCATAGCTTATAGCCAAAACGGTTCAAATGCTAGAGCCAAATTCATAGGAATGTCTACCATGTCTATATAGAACACCAACAAGCTCCCATCTCTCTGTACCATGTCCTAATAGAACACCAACAAGCTCCCATCTCTCTGCACCATGTCCTAATAGAACACCAACAAGCTCCCATCTCTCTGTACCATGTCCTAATAGAACACCAACAAGCTCCCATCTATCTGCACCATGTCCTTATAGAACACCCACAAGCTCCCATCATTCTGCACCATGTCCTTACAGAACAGCAACAAGCTCCCATCTCTCTGCTCCATGTCATTTTGACTTCTAAATTGATGATACCCATTGTTTTTTGAAGACTATAACTTATAAATGACTAATCAACTGAGTTCAACTGTCGTAGCCCATCAGAACCAAGAATATAAGATTGTTTAATTCCGTTGTTGGTAAACGACATAATTGTTAACAAAAACTCTATTGCCTCAAAACATAAGTCTGTCATTTTGATATCATGGACGGTCAGTTCTTACATCCATGGCCTGTCTATGAACTTGAGAGTGGTTACATTTCTCCCATTCTTCAGCTTTTTGCCAAAACACTGGCAGGGTGGCCACTTTGTTATTGTTTGAATTGCAGATTGCCCCTTTTAATAGTAACAGTTATGTAATGAATATGTTCTTTATTAAATACTATGTGTACTGTTTCCCTAGTCACACAATGACGCACTTGACAATATGAAATAAAACAAGAAAGATAATGACTTCATGCTTCTTCATCAGTTTAATAGGTTTGCATAATGTCTATGGTAGTGTAGAGAGAAAGAACATACAGTTCATGAAAGTAGCCTATATGATAATGAGACAGACCCTATTGGTTCCCTTTAGATAAAACTATTGAATATTCCATGCAGGTAAATAAGAACATTTTAAAAGACTTAATTCGTCAAGGCCTAATCTAAGTGGTTCTTCTTGTCACACTCAGAGTCATGGCAGCCACACTTATCAATGTAAATGTAGGACTGCATGATCTTCTTCCCATCAGGGCAGACCATCTCCACCTTCCTCTTACTGGTCGACATCTCTTGACAGCAGGAGCAGGAGTGCATCAGGGTGTTTTTCTCTGCAGAGTACCTAGCAAACAGGACACACAAACAACACTGTTAGAAACATAGGTCACCTCCCATTGAAATCTTACCCTTCAATCCAATTCCCCCCGTACACATTTCTGCAAAACCCAAATGCATGTTGCGTTTGTTTCTGTGTGCTTTTTTGGCGTGTGTGTGTGTGTTCTTATTTAGAGTTTGTACTCACATAGAAGATGTTCCACAGGATCCCCCGCAGGCTGAGATTTCCACCGGCACAGAGGACCTGCAGTTATTCACCTCAAGGTAGGTGGTGGTGTTCTTCACATCACAGTGACTGATTAAAGTGCCTGTGGAGGTAGACAGAGTTAAGGAGGACATTTTAAAGTGGTGAGTTTCCCCCTTACTACGTAAAGATGGACTAAAGATGAGCAACTTGAAAAAGTACATCACATCTGTATTCAGTTTCATCTACAGTAACTCAACATTGATTTATTGTGTCATAAGATGTTAGGTTCATAAGAGGATTTATGTTCATAAGAGGTTATGTTCATAAGAGGTTATGTTCATAAGAGGTTAAGTTCATAAGTGGTCAGGTTCATTAGAGGTTATGTTCATAAGTGGTCAGGTTCATAAGAGGTTATGTTCATAAGAGGTTAAGTTCATAAGTGGTCAGGTTCATAAGTGGTCAGGTTCATAAGAGGTCAGGTTCATGAGAGGTTATGTTCATAAGAGTTCAAGTTCATAAGAGGTTATGTTCATAAGAGTTCAGGTTCATATGTTTGACTCGTAGATCTGACATATAAACTAAAAATACAACACAAATCATGAATATTTAGAAATTAATCATTATATTGTTTTAACTTACAGGTTGTGCAACATCCATTTGCATCAGTTTTCTCAGTTCCCTGTCAAAAAGAATAGTGTACAGCTCAATTTGGATATGACTAGTTACAGTCTAATGAGCTAGAGAACACAGTATAGATGTGATATTGGAAAACTATGATCATCTATGAATATGTTACTGGGGTGTAAATTCAATATAACCTCCAAGTTACTATCAAATGAAGCAAGCAGTATATTTAGGTATAGTTACTTTACTTCAAACAAACACATTCAACCAGTTTCTTCATCTACTTACAGGGACACAGTCCTCTGGACGGAACACTGGGCATTTCAATTTGGATTCCACAACGATGAACTGGCTGTTTGTCTTCGTGCATTCATACTTCACACAGCGGTCACTAGGGGGCGACCAAAACTTCCCAAGCTGTCAAGTAGCAAAACAATAAATGCTGGTATTAATACTGTACGTTATAAAATCTTAAATAAATAAGAGTTGATAAATCATTTATAAACTTTTCAGAAATATCTACATCATTATTCGAAAATGTAAACAAACATTACATTCTTTAAGCATTTACACCTTTAACATTTATGAGAATTTCTAAGCAAATTATATGTTCTCATAATTGATGTCATTCGTCCCTTTGACATTTCACAAAGACATCTGATGTTAAAAATAATCTAATTTGGGTGCATTATCTCATCAATGTCACCTGAATGATGTGAGATGTGGCATCTGGGAGACCGACAACACAGTCCTTCTGTACACACGTTCCACAACATTTCTCAGGTAGGACTTCATACTCATAACCCTGGAGGAGAATCAACATGGTGACATCGTTAGGGGATTTCCTTCATATAAACCTGGAATATTATACTGTATAGCCAACCATGTAAAATGGTTCACTTATGTTAAACCGAGTTTGCAATTATCCAGAGTGCAGTACCATTGGGCAGGTGGTGTTACAGTTGATTTGGGCACACTCAACAACATATAGCTTGGAGACTGGATCCTTTTTAGGACCACACCTGCACTCCTCACAGGTGCCGTTGGGAACATTTTCACCAAGCTGGAGAATGAGAGTTAGTATCATGCACTGAAGCAAAAATTCAGCCTGGGGCCACAGTGGCTCTCAGGATTACTTAAAGGGGCCATCTGTAATTGGTACATCAATATTTAGGTTTATTTTATACAAAATGTACAAATTATTTATTGTAATACAGCTCTGAGTGATATCAAAGAAGTGTCACTTCTCACCGTGTATTCAGTATTGTTGTGGACACAAACAGGTTTGGCCACTGAAAGAACACACAATAAAAGGGTCAGACAATGGTTGAGATATAACAGTTGTTGAACGGTTAAGTTAGTCACAGTTCCTGCACCATGTTACCATCATGACACCTGCACCATGTTACCATCATGACACCTGCACCATATTACCATCATGAAACCTGCACCATGTTACCATCATGAAACCTGCACCATGTTACCATCATGAAACCTGCACCATGTTACCATCATGAAACCTGCACCATGTTACCATCATGACACCTGCACCATGTTACCATCATGACACCTGCACCATGTTACCATCATGAAACCTGCACCATGTTACCATCATGACACCTGCACCATGTTACCATCATGACACCTGCACCATGTTACCATCATGAAACCTGCACCATGTTACCATCATGACACCTGCACCATGTTACCATCATGACACCTGCACCATGTTACCATCATGACACCTGCACCATGTTACCATCATGACACCTGCACCATGTTACCATCATGACACCTGCACCTTGTTACCATCATGACACCTGCACCATGTTACCATCATGACACCTGCTACATGTTCATGATAATATTTACATTCATCCTGGGCTTAATAATTAGCTCCAGGTTGAAGTTAAAGTCTAAGTACATGAAATGTTTGAGTGAGCGCTGTGCCTTTCCACGTTCTTGGAATAGAAATATGAAGTCACTGTTTTATCACTTTACACAGTTTTTAAATTATGGTGCATGATGGTCCAATAACATGGTCCACTGACAGGGTCCAATGACAGGGTCCAGTGACAGGGTCCAATGACAGGGTCCAGTGACAGGGTTCAATGACAGGGTCCAATGACAGAGTCAAGTGACAGGGTCCAATGACATGGTCTTCTATGAGTTCTTCTATGAGTCTTCTGTGAGTTCTTTGTTGTTACTTTTAAGGTTGGAATCAACATGCAGAACCTCCAGCAGAAAGACAGGTAAGAAACCATTGGTCCACCAGCTCAGGGACAAGCTACACTATTCACAGTCCGGTGATTATGTCACAGAGTTATGGCACATTTATGAATCCTTTATAAAGCACGTTATAGATGCTTTGTAACACATTTATGTAGTGCTTATGAAGGCTTTATGAAGTAGCTAGAATGAAGAGCTGTTTGGTGCTAACATTACACTCCTTGTCATATGCCAAACATTTAGCACAAACAGACTTGTACCCAGGTTACCTGGTAGCACGTTAAGGTGCCTCTCTATCTTGTCTCTACTCACCACATGTATTTATCTGACAGCAGTCCACCGTCTCGTTGACCAACACCTCACCGTACTTCTTACAGGTAACAATTTCTTGGGCCGGACATTTCACTGGTTCACACTGGACACTCAGTGTGTCAGCATTACACGTACACTTCTGGCAGTTACTGTACCAAGTCTCACCAAACTGTGTTGGGACAAAACAAACACTGTTAAAAGAGACTTCAAATTTGTTAAGACGAGGACTGGCCACCCCTCAGAACCTGGTTCCTCTCTTGGTTTATTCCTAGGTTTCTGCCTTCTAGGGAGTTTTTCCTAGCCACTGTCTTTCTGCCTCTGCATTGCTTGCTCTTTGAGGTTTTAGGCTGGGTATGTGTAAAGGCTTTGTTGCTGCTGCTGATGAAAAAAAGGCTTTATCAAATACATTTGATTGATTGATAATAACAATAGGGCTCCAGCCTCTTCAGGGCTGGACAACTTACAAGCCCCATAGAAACTAGTAAACGGATTAAAATAATGGGGGGTACTATACAGATCCTTTTTGTGGGCCATAATGTGAAGTGATCTGTTGAACCATTTCTTCTGACAGATTCATTGTGATATACATCCACATTATTACCTGTTTGGGTTTTCCATCAGGTCCTGTGCATCCTTGAAAGGAAAATAAGATCTTAGGTCATAAATGGTGGTACTTTGAGACACAATTAAACAATGTATTCCTCAAACTGACACATCCTTACCACAGTCACGAACACAGGTGTCAGAGAATGTGTTGAACAAGATGGTACCCTCAGGGCAGAAACAGCCCTCCATGAATGAGTCACATACAAAGTCACGGGTCATTTGTGCTCCTTGACATGAATGCACATATTTGTCATTGTATCTAAGACAAGAAAAAACAATTTATTACAGACTAGAAACCTTGGAAAAGAATGGAAACCTTTAAGAATGCATGTCCATTAGGTAATGGTATAAAATAATGAGATGGGAATGAGATGCAATGGGAATGAGATGAGATGGGAATGATATGGGAATGAGATGAGGAGAATGAGATGAGATGGGAATGAGATGGGAATGAGATGAGATGAGAATGAGATGAGATTAGAATGAGATGAGATGGGAATGAGATGAGAGTGAGATGAGATGGAAATGAGAATGAGATGAGATGGGAATGAGATGGGAATGAGAATGAAATGGGAATGAGATGGAAATGAGATGAGAATGGGATGAGATTGGAATGAGATGAGATGGGAATGAGATGAGAGTGAGATGAGATGGAAATGAGAATGAGATGAGATGGGAATGGGATGGGAATGAGAATGAAATGGGAATGAGATGGAAATGAGATGAGAATGAGATGAGATTGGAATGAGATGAGATGGGAATGAGATGAGAATGGGAATGAGATGGGAATGAAATGTGATGGCAATGAGAATGTAATGAGAATCAGATGAGATGGGAATGAGATGGGAATGAGATGAGATGTGAATGAGATGAGAATGAGATGGGAATGAAATGTGATGGCAATGAGAATGTAATGAGAATCAGATGAGATGGGAATGAGATGGGAATGAGATGAGATGTGAATGAGATGAGAATGAGATGAGATGAGATTGAAATGAGTTGAGAGTGAGATGGGAATGAGATGAGATGAGATGAGAACGAGATGAGAATTAGATGAGAATGAAATGGGAATGAGATAAGATGGGAATGAGTTAAGTTGGGAATGAGATGAAATGAGATGGGAATGAGATGGGAATGAGATGAGATGAGATGGGAATGAGATGAGAATGAGATGAGATGGGAATTAGATGAGATGGGAATGAGATGAAAACGAGATGGGAATGAGATGAGAATGAAATGGGAATGAGATAAGATGGGAATGAGTTAAGTTGGGAATGAGATGAAATGAGATGGGAATGAGATGAGATGGGAATGAGATGAGATGAGATGGGAATGAGATGAGAATGAAATGGGAATGAGATAAGATGAGATGGGAATGAGATGAGATGGGAATGAGATGAGATGAGATGGGGATGAGATGAGATGGGGATGAGATGGGAATTAGATGAGATGGGAATGAGAAGGAAATGAGATGAGATGGGAATGAGATGAGAATGGGAATGAGAATGTAATGAGTATCAGATTAGATGGGAATGAGATGAGAATGAGAATGAGATGAGATGGAAATGAGATGGATACCTTGAATTGCATGTTGGCTGGATAGTAGAGCCACATGCCTTATACACTTTGGTCTTAGGGCATGTCAGATCTATATTATGGTCAAGATGGAATGAAAGACAAAACAGTATGTACACAATTTGTAAATGCAGGTTGTCAAAATACAAATAATTAATGTAAATCATAAAGTTATTAGAATTATTTAAAATTGTATTAACATCTATCCTGCATCCGTAATTGGATCCTATTCCCTACTTAGATCACTACTTATGGCCGGAGCCTGGTCAAAAGCAGTGCACTATGTAGGGAATAGGATCCCATTGGGGACACAGGTCTTATTGGATATGAAAGTCCTGCCCTACCACATGTTCCATTAGTTGATTTCCTCCAGTCGATACAGACTCCAGCTGCTGCACAACTCACGGCGTAGGCTTCCAGGCTGGAGCAGCCGATTGAGATATTTGGCATGTGGCAGACATCAAACTTACAGGCCTCGAAGAAGGGTTGTTGTGGGATAACGTCATGGCATTGCTTAAAGACCCTTCCAAAATAAAGAACCCATTTAAGTTATTATATCGGCCTAACCCAAAAGGGGCATTTAATATGTCACAACAGATTTCTTACAAATATTGATTACTCTATGCCTTACACGCTAAATTATTTGTGAAGCATCTATGAAGTTCCTATGAATATGACATATTTTATACGGCATAAACAGTCTGTAAGATAAGTGTGGTTCTAAGTTATGGAACAACAACCCATGCCTTTACCGGAGAGTTTACAGACTTGTATGTATACAGTGTCACAGCAACCTCAATCAGATTCCCTTGTCTTTGTAATATAGCTGTCTCTTTGTGTTATTACAAGGTTACATGTCTTACGGGCTAAGTATGATGTCACAGATTGATGTCTTTCCTGACGGGCAGGTTGGAGGCTTAGGGGTAGGTGGGGTAGTGGGTTGCCGTTCACAGTAGGGTTTTTTAACATCAGGAATCTTCCATTCATGAGCCATCCCAGGACATGATGGGTCAATCTTTCCATTCGGTAATCTGCAATCATTTTTCCTGATATTGTCACAGGTACCTTTATAAAGGTACAATAAATATGGGAATGAGAGAAAACACAAGTTATTTTATGTCAGAAACAGCTGCTCATAACTTTAAGCCTACCTACAGTATCTTTTAATTGGTAAAGCTATCATTGTAACTGTACAGTGAACTTTAATGCCATGGAAATGCAAAAACACGCAACAAAATAACATTAAATCATTGCAACAAATGTTCAGTTTACTCACAGAGTACTTACTACAAGCTGTTCATCTGAATCATACTTAAAGTGTTTTTGGTCTACATAATGGATGCATCCCAAATGGGACCCTATTCCCCCTGGTTAAAAGGAGTGCACTACAATGGCACCCTATTCCCCCTGGTTAAAAGGTGGTTAAAAGGAGTGCACTACAATGGGACCCTATTCCCCCTGGTTAAAAGGAGTGCACTACAATGGGACCCTATTCCCCCTGGTTAAAAGGAGTGAACTACAATGGGACCCTATTCCCCCTGGTTAAAAGGAGTGAACTACAATGGGACCCTATTCCCCCTGGTTAAAAGGAGTGCACTACAATGGGACCCTATTCCCCTGGTTAAAAGGTGGTTAAAAGGAGTGCACTACAATGGGATCCTATTCCCCCTGGTTAAAAGGAGTGCACTACAATGGGACCTTATTCCCCCTGGATAAAAGGAGTGCACTACAATGGGATCCTATTCCCCCTGGTTAAAAGGAGTGCACTACAATGGGACCTTATTCCCCCTGGATAAAAGGAGTGCACTACAATGGGATCCTATTCCCCCTGGTTATAAGGGGTGCACTACATTGGGACCCTATCCCCCCTGGTTAAAAGGAGTGCACTACAATGGGACCCTATTCCCCCTGGTTAAAAGGAGTGCACTACAATGGGACCCTATTCCCCCTGGTTATAAGGGGTGCACTACATTGGGACCCTATCCCCCCTGGTTAAAAGGAATGCAGTACATTGGGAACAGTGTGCCATTTGGGATGCAGTAAAGCCTACATACTTACCACACTGCCCCTCTGTGTTGTTGTAGAATAGGGAGTTTGGCAGGGTTACACTGAACATAAGGGATTTAAACATCACTGTTGCTTTAATGGCAGGGATCTTCAACAGTAACTCCACCCCAGTGCTGGTGATCATGAGGTCTTCATTAGAAAAGGTTGGGAAGATCTGATTTCCATTGATGTAAACCTTGTGAATGATAAGGAAAAACAAGCAAGATCAGATATCCCTATTAATCAATACCCCCACGTTACAAAAAGTAAATAAGTAAATAATACATTTCAAAATATGGAGCTAGATTATTTTAAGTCTTAAAGTGGTATGAGAATGTCTATATCAAATAATGTCTGTTTCAAATAATCTCTGTATGAAAGAATGTCTGTATCAAAGAATGTCTGTGTCAAGAATGTCTGTATCAAAGAATGTCTGAATCAAAGAATGTCTGTATCAAAGAATGTCTGTATCAAAGAATGTCTGAATCAAAGAATGTCTGTATCAAAGAATGTCTGTATCAAAGAATGTCTGTATCAAAGAATGTCTGTATCAAAGAATGTCTGTATCAAAGAATGTCTGTATCAAAGAATGTCTGTATCAAATAATGTCTGTATCAAAGAATGTCTGTATCAAAGAATGTCTGTATCAAGAATGTCTGTATCAAAGAATGTCTATATCAAATAATGTCAGTATCAAATAATGTCTGTATCAAATAATGTCTGTATCAAAGAATGTCTGTATCAAAGAATGTCTGTATCAAAGAATGTCTGTATCAAAGAATGTCTGTATCAAAGAATGTCTGTATCAAAGAATGTCTGTATCAAATAATGTCTGTGTCAAGAATGTCTGTATCAAAGAATGTCTGTATCAAAGAATGTCTGTATCAAAGAATGTCTGTATCAAATAATGTCTGTATCAAAGAATGTCTGTATCAAAGAATGTCTGTATCAAAGAATGTCTGTATCAAAGAATGTCTGTATCAAATAATGTCTGTGTCAAGAATGTCTGTATCAAAGAATGTCTGTATCAAAGAATGTCTGTATCAAAGAATGTCTGTATCAAAGAATGTCTGTATCAAAGAATGTCTGTATCAAAGAATGTCTGTGTCAAAGAATGTCTGTATCAAAGAATGTCTGTATCAAATAATGTCTGTATCAAAGAATGTCTGTGTTACGGTGCGTGAATGAGGACCCAAAAGCGAATCAACTTAAACAGAGCTTCTTTAATTACCAAACATAGGTAGGCTCAGATGGACCGGCAGATTCCGACAGGACAGGACAAGGTTACAGCAAACATGACGACAGTCTGGTTCAGGCATGAATGACACAAACAAACAAGAATCCGACAAGGACAGGAGCAGAAACAGAGAGAGATATAGGGACCTAATCAGAGGGACAAAAGGGAACAGGTGGGGAACGGGGTGAATGGGTAGTTAGAGGAGACAAGGGACAGCTGGGGGAAAGCGGGGGAGAAAAGGTAACCTAACACGACCAGCAGAGGGAGACAGGGTGAAGGGAAAGGACAGAGACAAGACAACATGACAGTACCCCCCCACTCACCGAGCGCCTCCTGGCGCACTCGAGGAGGAAACCTGGCGGCCACGGAGGAAATCATCAATCAGCGCACGGTCCAGCACGTCCCGAGAGGGAACCCAACTCCTCTCCTCAGGACCGTACCCCTCCCAGTCAACTAGGTACTGATGACCACGGCCCCGAGGACGCATGTCCAAGATCTTACGGACCCTGTAGATAGGTGCGCCCTCGACAAGGATGGGGGGGGGGGGGGGAAGACGAGCGGGGGCGCGAAGAACGGGCTTAACACAGGAGACATGGAAGACAGGGTGGACGCGACGAAGATATCGCGGAAGAAGAAGTCGCACTGCGACAGGATTAATGACCTGAGAGATACGGAATGGACCAATGAACCGCGGGGTCAACTTGCGAGAAGCCGTCTTAAGGGGAAGGTTCTGAGTGGAGAGCCAAACTCTCTGACCGCGACAATACCTAGGGCTCTTAGTTCTACGCTTATTAGCAGCTCTCACAGTCTGCGCCCTATAACGGCAAAGTGCAGACCTGACCC
This sequence comes from Oncorhynchus mykiss, assembly GCF_057628025.1. Lineage (NCBI taxonomy): Eukaryota > Metazoa > Chordata > Actinopteri > Salmoniformes > Salmonidae > Oncorhynchus > Oncorhynchus mykiss. The sequence goes on along the minus strand of NC_143023.1, from coordinate 101,306,142 downwards.
TCTTCCAGGTGCGCTCGCAACGTTGGACAAAAGCCTGAGCGGAGGGGACGCTGGACTCGGCGAACTGAGATGAGAACAACGGAGGCTGGTACCCGAGGCTACTCTGAAAAGGAGATAGCCCGGTCGCAGACGAAGGAAGCGAGTTGTGGGCGTATTCTGCCCAGGGGAGCTGTTCTGACCAAGACGCAGGGTTGCGAAAAGAAAGACTGCGTAAGATGCGACCAATAGTCTGATTGGCCCGTTCTGCTTGACCGTTAGACTGGGGGTGAAAGCCGGAAGAGAGACTGACGGAAGCCCCAATCAAACGGCAAAACTCCCTCCAAAATTGAGACGTGAATTGCGGACCTCTGTCCGAAACGACGTCTGACGGAAGGCCATGAATTCTGAAAACATTCTCGATGATGATTTGTGCCGTCTCTTTAGCAGAAGGAAGCTTAGCAAGGGGAATGAAATGAGCCGCCTTAGAGAACCTATCGACAACCGTAAGAATAACAGTCTTCCCCGCTGACGAAGGCAGTCCGGTGACAAAATCTAAGGCGATGTGAGACCACGGTCGAGAGGGAATAGGAAGCGGCCTGAGACGGCCGGCAGGAGGAGAGTTACCGGACTTAGTCTGCGCGCAGACCGAACAAGCAGCCACGAAACGACGCGTGTCATGCTCCCAGGTGGGCCACCAGAAACGCTGGCGAATGGAAGCAAGCGTACCCCGAACGCCAGGGTGGCCGGCTAACTTGGCAGAGTGAGCCCACTGAAGAACGGCCAGACGAGTAGGAACGGGAACGAAAAGAAGGTTCCTAGGACAAGCGCGCGGCGACGGAGTTTGAGTGAGTGCTTGCTTTACCTGCCTCTCAATTCCCCAGACAGTCAACCCGACAACACGCCCCTCAGGGAGAATCCCCTCGGGGTCAGTGGAGGCTACTGAAGAACTGAAGAGACGAGACAAAGCATCAGGCTTGGTGTTCTTAGAGCCCGGACGATAAGAAATCACGAACTCGAAACGAGCGAAAAACAGCGCCCAACGCGCCTGACGCGCATTAAGTCGTTTGGCAGAACGGATGTACTCAAGGTTCCTATGGTCAGTCCAAACGACAAAAGGAACGGTCGCCCCCTCCAACCACTGTCGCCATTCGCCTAGGGCTAACCGGATGGCGAGCAGTTCGCGGTTACCCACATCATAGTTACATTCCGACGGCGACAGGCGATGAGAAAAATACGCGCATGGGTGGACCTTGTCGTCAGAGAGGGAGCGCTGAGAAAGGATGGCTCCCACTCCCACCTCTGACGCGTCAACCTCGACAACGAACTGTCTAGAGACGTCAGGTGTAACAAGGATAGGAGCGGATGTAAAACGATTCTTGAGGAGATCAAAAGCTCCCTGGGCGGAAACGGACCACTTAAAGCACGTCTTGACAGAAGTAAGGGCTGTGAGAGGAGCTGCCACCTGACCGAAATTACGGATGAAACGACGATAGAAGTTCGCGAAGCCGAGAAAGCGCTGCAGCTCGACGCGTGACTTAGGGACGGGCCAATCAATGACAGCTTGGACCTTAGCGGGATCCATCTTAATGCCTTCAGCGGAAATAACAGAACCGAGAAATGTGACGGAGGAGGCATGAAAAGTGCACTTCTCAGCCTTCACAAAAAGACAATTCTCTAAAAGGCGCTGGAGGACACGTCGAACGTGCTGAACATGAATCTGGAGTGACGGTGAAAAAATCAGGATATCGTCAAGGTAAACGAAAACAAAGATGTTCAGCATGTCTCTCAGGACATCATTGACTAATGCCTGAAAGACAGCTGGAGCGTTAGCGAGGCCGAAAGGAAGAACCCGGTATTCAAAGTGCCCTAACGGAGTGTTAAACGCCGTCTTCCACTCGTCCCCCTCCCTGATGCGCACGAGATGGTAAGCGTTACGAAGGTCCAACTTAGTGAAAAACCTGGCTCCCTGCAGGATCTCGAAGGCTGAAGACATAAGAGGAAGCGGATAACGATTCTTCACTGTTATGTCATTCAGCCCTCGATAATCTATGCAGGGGCGCAGAGACCCGTCCTTCTTCTTGACAAAAAAAAACCCCGCTCCGGCGGGAGAGGAGGAGGGGACTATGGTACCGGCGTCAAGAGCTACAGACAAATAATCTTCGAGAGCCTTACGTTCGGGAGCCGACAGAGAGTATAGTCTACCCCGGGGGGGGGTGGTTCCCGGAAGGAGATCAATACTACAATCATACGACCGGTGTGGAGGAAGAGAGGTGGCCCTGGACCGACTGAACACCGTGCGCAGATCGTGATATTCCTCCGGCACCCCTGTCAAATCACCAGGCTCCTCCTGTGAAGAAGAGACAGAGGAAACAGGAGGGATAGCAGACATTAAACATTTCACATGACAAGAGACGTTCCAGGAGAGGATAGAATTACTAGACCAATTAATGGAAGGATTATGACAAACTAGCCAGGGATGGCCCAAAACAACAGGTGTAAAAGGTGAACGAAAAATTAAAAAAGAAATGGCTTCACTATGATTACCAGAAACAGTGAGGGTTAAAGGTAGCGTCTCACGCTGAATCCTGGGGAGAGGACTACCATCCAGGGCGAACAAGGCCGTGGGCTCCTTTAACTGTCTGAGAGGAATGTCATGTTCCCGAGCCCAGGTCTCGTCCATAAAACAGCCCTCCGCCCCAGAGTCTATTAAGGCACTGCAGGAAGCTGACGAACCGGTCCAGCGTAGATGGACCGACAAGGTAGTGCAGGATCTTGAAGGAGAGACAGGAGTAGTAGCGCTCACCAGTAGCCCTCCGCTTACTGACGAGCTCTGGCCTTTTACTGGACATGAAGTGACAAAATGACCAGCGGAACCGCAATAGAGACAGAGGCGGTTGGTGATTCTCCGTTCCCTCTCCTCAGTCGAGATGCGGATACCTCCCAGCTGCATGGGCTCAGCACCCGAGCCGGCAGAGGAAGATGGTAGTGATGCGGAGAGGGAGGCGACGGAGAGCGCGAGCTCCTTTCCACGAGCTCGGTGACGAAGATCAACCCGTCGCTCAATGCGAATAGCGAGTTCAATCAAGGAATCCACGCTGGAAGGAACCTCCCGGGAGAGAATCTCATCCTTTACCTCTGCGCGGAAACCCTCCAGAAGACGAGCGAGCAAGGCCGGCTCGTTCCAGCCACTGGAGACAGCAAGAGTGCGAAACTCAATAGAGTAGTCTGTTATGGATCGATTGCCTTGACATAGGGAAGACAGGGCCCTGGAAGCCTCCTCCCCAAAAACAGATCGATCAAAAACCCGTATCATCTCCTCCTTAAAGTCTTGATACTGGTTAGTACACTCAGCCCTTGCCTCCCAGATTGCCGTGCCCCACTCACGAGCCCGTCCAATAAGGAGAGATATGACGTAGGCGACACGAGCAGTGCTCCTGGAGTAAGTGTTGGGCTGGAGAGAAAACACAATATCACACTGGGTGAGGAACGAGCGGCATTCAGTGGGCTCCCCAGAGTAACACGGCGGGTTATTGATTCTGGGCTCCGGAGATTCGAAAGCCCTGGAAGTGGCCGGTGGATCGAGGCGGAGATGGTGAACCTGTTCTGTGAGGTTGGAGACTTGGGTGGCCAGGGTCTCAACGGCATGTCGAGCAGCAGACAATTCCTGCTTGTGTCTGCCTAGCATCGCTCCCTGGATCTCGACGGCTGAGTGGAGAGGATCCGAAGTCGCTGGGTCCATTCTTGGTCGGATTCTTCTGTTACGGTGCGTGAATGAGGACCCAAAAGCGAATCAACTTAAACAGAGCTTCTTTAATTACCAAACATAGGTAGGCTCAGATGGACCGGCAGATTCCGACAGGACAGGACAAGGTTACAGCAAACATGACGACAGTCTGGTTCAGGCATGAATGACACAAACAAACAAGAATCCGACAAGGACAGGAGCAGAAACAGAGAGAGATATAGGGACCTAATCAGAGGGACAAAAGGGAACAGGTGGGGAACGGGGTGAATGGGTAGTTAGAGGAGACAAGGGACAGCTGGGGGAAAGCGGGGGAGAAAAGGTAACCTAACACGACCAGCAGAGGGAGACAGGGTGAAGGGAAAGGACAGAGACAAGACAACATGACAGTCTGTGTCAAGAATGTCTGTATCAAATAATGTCTATCTCAAAGTGCACTTTTTTAAAGTGTATAAATGTGAATAATAGCACTGTTATATTTACCATATTTGTTGTCACGTTTAATCTCTTCGGAGTAAGAACGATTTTGTAGGACTTGTAATTGACAATCAGAGACTGAGGGCAGGTCGCATGTCCAGACGGATCGCAGTTATAGTTGTCGATGATGACACTGAAGTTCTGTCGAGGAACTATTTCTTTAATCAAAACGTAGGTGCAGTTTTCCTGGAAACTGTAATATTGGCCATCAAATGTGACGTAATGAGGGTCTCCCCATCCGTAGCATATACCTGAGAGATAGAACAGAAGAAGGTAACAAATAGATAGATCACTCATCAATAAAAGAGTTTAAAGTCCTACTCCAGTCTCATTTTCATCTCATTTAACACCTGATTTACTGAACACAAGGGCTGGTCGAGGTATCCTCATGAAATGGCACAAGCTGATAACATCGCAATGTCACCATCAGATCAGACCAAGGGTGCAACTTTCACTGGGGACGGGGGGTGGACGGGGGCATGTCTCCCCCACTTTCTGAAATTGCATTTTTGTTCCCCCCCAGTTTTATCATTGTAATGTGATACAAAACAAGGCAACGCTGTGCTTTAGGACCATGCGGACGCCTCTGAGTGGTCCAGTAGGGTGTTTGGAGTGTTTATCCGACTGGATACAAATAATAATGATAATGATTATGCCCCCCCCACTACTAAAACCAAAGTTGCGCCACGCGATCAGACCAACTCCTTGAAGTTTTATACTTGGGATATCACTTTCCAACAGGAAATGTTCAAAAATCACTGGAGGACGTCTTTAAAACAAGTACACTTGGAGTAATACGTATTTGTAGAAGGTGGGAACAGAAGATAATTAAAAACATTACGTTTTGAACTTACATTCACATTCGTAGTGATAGCAGCAACCTGATTCGTCATAGACTTTCACTGGTGGGTATCCATTTTCACACACAGGCTTTTCTACAGACTTACAGTCCACAGGCGTGGTGGTAATTACACCCCTGTGGCAAGTCTGAGTAGTGCAGTTGTCTGTCTTCCAAGTCTCACCATCCTAAAGTTGAAAATGTATGTTTTAGTCCTGAAAGTAAACACACTACGTACTACACAACACGATGAATAACACAACACTATAAACTACACAACACTAGGAAATACACAACACTATGAACTACACAACACTATGATGTACACAACACTATGAACTAGACAACACTATGAAGTACACAACACTATGAACTACACAGCACTATGAACTAAGAAACACAATAATTCTGTTTATTTTATTTCATTACCTTTCTTGGTGGAATGACATATTCACAGCCCTTGTAAGGTGTAGTCGGGGACAATGTAGATGTTGTAGAATGTGTAGCTTCTGTTGTTGTTGAGACAGTGCTGACTGTAGTTGAGACAGTGCTGACTGTAGTTGAGACAGTGCTGACTGTAGCTGGGGTCGTAGAGGGACATGGTCTGGCTTGTTTCTCAACAACACAACTTGAGTTACAGTAGGAGGTGAAACACCAGCCTGCCCCATCAGTCTCATTATATATCAAGGAACCTAAACATAAACATAATATTAGTAATGAATAGATATTAAATGAAGTGTAGGAATGCAATATGTAGTCAGAATTTATCATTTTAATGAAGGAAACTTATCACTTACCAGCAGGGAAATGTAGATTTTTGTATGTGCAAAAACATAACGTGGTAGGGCTTGTGGTCGTGGTAGGGGCTGTCGTTGGGGTAATGGTAGTGGTTGTGGTTGGGGTAATGGTAGGGGTTGTTGTTGGGGTAATGGTAGGGGGAGTGGTAGGGGTCGTGATATGAGTTGTTGTTGGGGTAATGGTTGGGGTTGTTGTTGTGGTCGTGGTAGGGGTTGTTGTTGGGGAAGTGGTAGGGGGTGTTGTTGGGGTAATGGTTGGGGTTGTTGTTATGGTAGTGGTAGGGGTTGTTGTTGGGGTAATGATAGAGGTTGTTGTTGGGGTAGTGGTAGGGGTTGTTGTTGGGGTAATGATAGTGGTTGTTGTTGGGTTTGATGTTGTTGCTGTAGTTGTTGTTGGACTTTCTGTGGTGGTTGTTGTTGTTGTTGTTGTGGTAGTAGTTGGGGTAGTAGTACGGGTTGTTGTAAGTGTTGTTGATTCAGGACCAGTTGTAATTTCCTCGGTTGTTTCACTTGTTGTGGAATATGTTGTTGTCTTAGATGTTGTTGTGGTTGATGGACTTTCTGTGGTGGTTGTTGTTGTTGTTGTTGTTGTGGTAGTAGTTGGGGTAGTAGTAGGGGTTGTTGTGGGTGTTGTTGATTCTGGACCAGTTGTAATTTCCTCTGTTGTTTCACTTGTTGTGGAATATGTTGTTGTCTTAGATGTTGTTGTGGTTGATGGACTTTCTGTGGTTGTTGTTGTTGTTGTTGTTGTTGTTGTGGTAGTAGTTGGGGTAGTAGTAGGGGTTGTTGTGGCTGTTGTTGATTCTGGACCAGTTGTAATTTCCTCTGTTGTTTCACTTGTTGTGGAATATGTTGTTGTCTTAGATGTTGTTGTGGTTGATGGACTTTCTGTGGTTGTTGTTGTTGTTGTTGTTGTTGTTGTGGTAGTAGTTGGGGTAGTAGTAGGGGTTGTTGTGGGTGTTGTTGATTCAGGACCAGTCGTAATTTCCTCTGTTGTTTCACTTGTTGTGGAATAGGTTGTTGTCTTAGATGTTGTTGTGGTTGATGGACTTTCTGTGGTTGTTGTTGTTGATTCTGGACCAGTTGTAACTTCCTCTGTTACTATTGTTGTTATGGATTGAGTTGTTGACTTAGTTGTGGTTGTTGGACTTTCTGTTGTTGTTGTTGGACGTTCTGTTGTTGTTGGAATTTCTGTTGTTGTTGTTGTTGTTGGGGTTGTTGTTGTTGGACTTGCTGTTGTTGTTGTTGTTGTTGGGGTAGTTGTTGTTGTTGGACTTTCTGTTGTTGTTGTTGTTGTTGTTGGGGTAGTTATTGTTGTTGGACTTTCTGTTGTTGTTGTTGTTGGGGTAGTTGTTGTTTTTGGACTTTCTGTTGTTGTTGTTGTTGTTGTTGGGGTAGTTGTTGCTTTTGTAATGGTTGTTGTGTGCCTTTCTGCGGTGGTAGTTGTCTCATTGCTACAAACATCAACACAACATCTGACTCTGATCTCGTAGTTGTAGCATATTGGTGGGATGCCTTGATCCTTGTTGCGGCATATCAGTCCAACTGAGGGATTGCATTCAACATTTTGACCTAGTTCGGACAAAGGAACATAGATGTTCTCTTTGGCTCTGCATTCTACTTCCTTCGGTTGGCTACAAATATCAATACCAGATTTCCTTATATTTTCTATGGTTTCATAATCTCCTCCTTCTGGTCCAACAGAGGGATAGTATTTGCTAATCCAGTCTGACCATTCACAGACAGTCTTGGTCAGGCAGTGTGGAGTAGTAGTGGGTGAAGTGGGTGTTGGTGAAGTAGGGGTTGTTGTGGGGGTAGTGGAAGGGGTTGTTGTCAATGTAATGGTTGTTGTGGTTGTTGTTGGTTCTGGACCAGTTGTAATTTCCTCTGTTGTTTTACTTGATGTGGAATATTTTGTTGACATAGTTGTTGTTGTTGGACTTTCTGTTGTTGTTGTTGAACTTTCTGTTGTTGTTGTTGTTGTTGGGGTAATGGTAGGGGTTGTTGTTGGGGTAATGGTAGGGGTTGTGGTTGGGTTTGATGTAGTAGTTTCTTCTGTCTGTGTTGTCAAGTTTGATATTTGCTTTTCAGTTGGTGTTGGTGTTGGTGTTGGTGTTGTGTTTGTTGGATTTGTTACTACAGCGAAGTCTGTTGTTGTGGTAGATGCTTTGGTGGTTGCTGTTGTTGTAACCTCAGAGGTAGTCCTCGTCTGAGTTGTTGTTGTGGTAGTAGTTGGGGTAGTAGTAGGGGTTGTTGTGGGTGTTGCTGTTGTTGTAACCTCAGAGGTAGTCCTCGTCTGAGTTGTTGTTGTGGTAGTAGTTGGGGTAGTAGTAGGGGTTGTTGTGGGTGTTGTTGATTCTGGACCAGTTGTAATTTCCTCTGTTGTTTCACTTGTTGTGGAATAGGTTGTTGTCTTAGATGTTGTTGTGGTTGATGGACTTTCTGTGGTGGTTGTTGTTGTTGTTGTTGTGGTGGTAGGTGTTGTTGATTCTGGACCAGTTGTAATTTCCTCTGTTGTTTCACTTGTTGTGGAATAGGTTGTTGTCTTAGATGTTGTTGTGGTTGATGGACTTTCTGTTGTTGTTGTTGTTGTTGTTGTTGTTGTGGTAGTAGTTGGGGTAGTAGTAGGGGTTGTTGTGGGTGTTGTTGATTCTGGACCAGTCGTAATTTCCTCTGTTGTTTCACTTGTTGTGGAATATGTTGTTGTCTTAGATGTTGTTGTGGTTGATGGACTTTCTGTGGTGGTTGTTGTTGTTGTTGTTGTTGTTGTGGTAGTAGTTGGGGTAGTAGTAGGGGTTGTTGTGGGTGTTGTTGATTCAGGACCAGTCGTAATTTCCTCTGTTGTTTCACTTGTTGTGGAATATGTTGTTGTCTTAGATGTTGTTGTTGTTGTTGATGGTGTAGGGGTTGTTGTGGGTGTTGTTGATTCTGGACCAGTTGTAATTTCCTCTGTTGTTTCACTTGTTGTGGAATAGGTTGTTGTCTTAGATGTTGTTGTGGTTGATGGACTTTCTGTTGTTGTTGTTGTTGTTGTTGTTGTTGTTGTTGTGGTGGTAGGTGTTGTTGATTCTGGACCAGTTGTAATTTCCTCGGTTGTTTCACTTGTTGTGGAATAGGTTGTTGCCTTAGATGTTGTTGTGGTTGATGGACTTTCTGTGGTGGTTGTTGTTGTTGTTGTTGTTGTTTTGGTGGTAGGTGTTGTTGATTCTGGACCAGTTGTAACTTCCTCTGTTACTATTGTTGTTATGGATTGAGTTGTTGACTTAGTTGTTGTTGTTGGACTTTCTGTTGCTGTTGTTGGACGTTCTGTTGTTGTTTGACTTTCTGTTCTTGTTATTGTTGTTGGCGTAGTTGTTGTTGTTGGACTTGTTGTTGTTGTTGTTGGGGTTGTTGTTGTTGGACTTGCTGTTGTTGTTGTTGTTGTTGGGGTAGTTGTTGTTGTTGGACTTTCTGTTGTTGTTGTTGTTGGGGTAGTTGTTGTTTTTGGACTTTCTGTTGTTGTTGTTGTTGTTGTTGTTGGGGTAGTTGTTGATTTTATAATGGTTGTTGTGGGCCTTTCTGCGGTGGTAGGTGTCTCATCGCTACAAACATCAACACAACATCTGACTCTGATCTCGTAGTTGTAGCATATTGGTGGGATGCCTTGATCCTTGTTGCGGCATATCAGTCCAACTGAGGGGTTGCATTCAACATTTTGACCTAGTTCGGCCAAAGGAACATAGATGTTGTCTTTGGCTCTGCATTCTACTTCCTTCGGTTGGCTACAAATATCAATACCAGATTTCCTTATATTTTCTATGGTTTCATAATCTCCTCCTTCTGGTCCAACAGAGGGATAGTATTTGCTAATCCAGTCTGACCATTCACAGACAGTCTTGGTCAAGCAGTGTGGAGTAGTAGTGGGTGAAGTGGGTGTTGGTGAAGTAGGGGTTGTTCTGGGGGTAGTGGAAGGGGTTGTTGTCAGAGTAATGGTTGTTGGGGTTGTTGTTGGTTCTGGACCAGTTGTAATTTCCTCTGTTGTTTCACTTGTTGTGGTATATTTTGTTGACATAGTTGTTGTTGTTGGACTTTCTGTTGTTGTTGTTGGACTTTCTGTTGTTGTTGGACTTTCTGTTGGTGTTGTTGTTGTTGGGGTAGTTGTTGTTTTTGGACTTTCTGTTGTTGTTGTTGTTGGGGTAGTTGTTGATTTTATAATGGTTGTTGTGTTTCTTTCTGCGGTGGTAGGTGTCTCATCGCTACAAACATCAACACAACATCTGACTCTGATCTCGTAGTTGTAGCATATTGGTGGGATGCCTTGATCCTTGTTGCGGCATATCAGTCCAACTGAGGGATTGCATTCAACATTTTGACCTAGTTCGGCCAAAGGAACATAGATGTTGTCTTTGGCTCTGCATTCTACTTCCTTCGGTTGGCTACAAATATCAATACCAGATTTCCTTATATTTTCTATGGTTTCATAATCTCCTCCTTCTGGTCCAACAGAGGGATAGTATTTGCTAATCCAGTCTGACCATTCACAGACAGTCTTGGTCAGGCAGTGTGGAGTAGTAGTGGGTGAAGTGGGTGTTGGTGAAGTAGGGGTTGTTGTGGGGGTAGTGGAAGGGGTTGTTGTCAGAGTTATGGTTGTTGTGGTTGTTGTTGGTTCTGGACCAGTTGTAATTTCCTCTGTTGTTTCACTTGTTGTGGAATATTTTGTTGACATAGTTGTTGTTGTTGATGTTGGACTTTCTGTTGTTGTTGTTGAACTTTCTGTTGTTGTTGTTGTTGTTGTTGGGGTAATGGTAGGGGTTGTCGTTGGGGTAATGGTAGGGGTTGTTGTTGGGGTAATGGTAGGGGTTGTGGTTGGGTTTGATGTAGTAGTTTCTTCTGTCTGTGTTGTCAAGTTTGATATTTGCTTTTCAGTTGGTGTTGGTGTTGTGTTTGTTGGATTTGTTACTACAGTGAAGTATGTTGTTTTGGTAGATGCTTTGGTGGTTGCTGTTGTTGTAACCTCAGAGGTAGTCCTCGTCTGAGTTGTTGTTGTGGTAGTAGTTGGGGTAGTAGTAGGGGTTGTTGTGGGTGTTGCTGTTGTTGTAACCTCAGAGGTAGTCCTCGTCTGAGTTGTTGTTGTGGTAGTAGTTGGGGTAGTAGTAGGGGTTGTTGTGGGTGTTGTTGATTCTGGACCAGTCGTAATTTCCTCTGTTGTTTCTCTTGTTGTGGAATATGTTGTTGTCTTAGATGTTGTTGTGGTTGATGGACTTTCTGTTGTTGTTGTTGTTGTTGTTGTTGTTGTGGTAGTAGTTGGGGTAGTAGTAGGGGTTGTTGTGGGTGTTGTTGATTCTGGACCAGTCGTAATTTCCTCTGTTGTTTCTCTTGTTGTGGAATATGTTGTTGTCTTAGATGTTGTTGTGGTTGATGGACTTTCTGTGGTTGTTGTTGTTGTTGTTGTTGTTGTTGTGGTGGTGGTAGGTGTTGTTGATTCTGGACCAGTTGTAACTTCCTCTGTTACTATTGTTGTTATGGATTGAGTTGTTGACTTAGCTGTGGTTGTTGGACTTTCTGTTGTTTTTGTTGGACGTTCTGTTGTTGTTGGAATTTCTGTTGTTGTTGTTGTTGTTGGGGTTGTTGTTGTTGGACTTGCTGTAGTTGTTGTTGTTGTTTGGGTAGTTGTTGTTGTTGGACTTTCTGTTGTTGTTGTTGTTGTTGTTGGGGTAGTTGTTGTTTTTGGACTTTCTGTTGTTGTTGTTGTTGGGGTAGTTGTTGATTTTATAATGGTTGTTGTGTTTCTTTCTGCGGTGGTAGGTGTCTCATCGCTACAAACATCAACACAACATCTGACTCTGATCTCATAGTTGTAGCATATTGGTGGGATGCCTTGATCCTTGTTGCGGCATATCAGTCCAACTGAGGGATTGCATTCAACATTTTGACCTAGTTCGGCCAAAGGAACATAGATGTTGTCTTTGGCTCTGCATTCTACTTCCTTCGGTTGGCTACAAATATCAATACCAGATTTCCTTATATTTTCTATGGTTTCAAAATCTCCTCCTTCTGGTCCAACAGAGGGATAGTATTTGCTAATCCAGTCTGACCAATCACAGACAGTCTTGGTCAGGCAGTGTGGAGTAGTAGTGGGTGAAGTGGGTGTTGGTGAAGTAGGGGTTGTTGTGGGGGTAGTGGAAGGGGTTGTTGTCGGTGTACTGGTTGTTGTGGTTGTTGTTGGTTCTGGACCAGTTGTAATTTCCTCTGTTGTTTCACTTGTTGTGGAATATTTTGTTGACATAGTTGTTGTTGTTGATGTTGGACTTTCTGTTGTTGTTGTTGGACTTTCTGTTGTTGTTGGACTTTCTGTTGTTGTTATTGTTGTTTTGGTAGTTGTTGTTGTTGTACTTGCTGTTGTTGTTGTTGTTGTTGTTGGACTTTCTGTTGTTGTTGTTGTTGTTGTTGGGGTAGTTGTTGCTGTTGTAATGGTTGTTGTGTGCCTTTCTGAGGTGGTAGGTGTCTCATTGCTACAAACATCAACACAACATCTGACTCTGATCTCGTAGTTGTAGCATATTGGTGGGATGCCTTGATCCTTGTTGAGGCATATCAGTCCAACTGAGGGGTTGCATTCAACATTTTGACCTAGTTCTGCCAAAGGAACATTTATGTTCTCTTTGGCTCTGCATTCTACTTCCTTCGGTTGGCTACAAATATCAATACCAGATTTCCTTATATTTTCTATGGTTTCAAAATCTCCTCCTTCTGGTCCAACAGAGGGATAGTATTTGCTAATCCAGTCTGACCATTCACAGACAGTCTTGGTCAGGCAGTGTGGAGTAGTAGTGGGTGAAGTGGGTGTTGGTGAAGTAGGGGTTGTTGTGGGGGTAGTGGAAGGGGGTGTTGTCAGTGTCATGGTTGTTGTGGGGGTAGGGGTAGGGGTTGTGGTTGTGGTTGGGGTAGTGGTAGGAGTTGAGAAAACAAATACTGTTGTGGTCGGTGCTTGAGTGGATTTCTGTGTTGTTGTAACACTTGGTGTAGTCTTTGGAGTTGGGGTGGTGGGACAGGGGTTCATAATCCGGACAATAGTTCCGTTCTCTTTGCAGGTGGCAGTAATACAGGTCCCATCACCGTCAGATGTGTGATATATGGTCGCTCCATACGGGTATGTTCTGCCGTCGTATAAACAATAGCAAACTGCAATAGGATTATCACAAGGAACATAAGTTATTATCAGGCTAATGTTTCGGTTATTATCATGTAATCATCTTGTCATGTTACCTTCTTGGTAATAATGTAGGCTAATGTTTCAGTTATTATCATGTAATCATCTTGTCATGTTACCTTCTTGGTAATAATGTGGGCTAATGTTTCAGTTTGTCGTGGTTTTCCTTACCTTGGACATCATAGCTGCATCTGACCTCAGTTGATGAGCAACGACTTGAAAAAGAAAGAAGGAGGTTACAGTTCCTTTCAAAGTCGAATAAGATATTAAGAGCTATTTTTTATGAAGTACAAAACAATGTTATATGTTATATTCACAGTAAGGTATTAACAGGTCAAATCCCAATAAGGTATTAACAGGTCAAATCCCAATGAGGTATTAACAGGTCAAATCCCAATAAGGTATTAACAGGTCAAATCACAATAAGGTATTAACAGGTCAAATCACAATAAGGTATTAACAGGTCAAATCACAATAAGGTATTAACAGGTCAAATCACAATAAGGTATTAACAGGTCAAATCCCAATAAGGTATTAACAGGTCAAATCACAATAAGGTATTAACAGGTCAAATCCCAATGAGGTATTAACAGGTCAAATCACAATAAGGTATTAACAGGTCAAATCACAATAAGGTATTAACAGGTCAAATCACGATAAGGTATTAACAGGTCAAATCCCAATAAGGTATTAACAGGTCAAATCACAATAAGGTATTAACAGGTCATATCCCAATGAGGTATTAACAGGTCAAATCACAATGAGGTATTAACAGGTCATATCCCAATAAGGTATTAACAGGTCAAATCACAATAAGGTATTAACAGGTCAAATCACAATAAGGTATTAACAGGTCATATCCCAATAAGGTATTAACAGGTCAATTCACAATAAGGTATTAACAGGTCAAATCACAATAAGGTATTAACAGGTCAAATCCCAATGAGGTATTAACAGGTCAAATCACAATAAGGTATTAACAGGTCATATCCCAATAAGGTATTAACAGGTCAAATCCCAATGAGGTATTAACAGGTCAAATCACAATAAGGTATTAACAGGTCAAATCCCAATAAGGTATTAACAGGTCAAATCACAATAAGGTATTAACAGGTCAAATCCCAATAAGGTATTAACAGGTCAAATCCCAATGAGGTATTAACAGGTCAAATCACAATAAGGTATTAACAGGTCAAATCACAATAAGGTATTAACAGGTCAAATCACAATAACAGGTCAAATCACAATAACAGGTCAAATCACAATAACAGGTCAAATCACAATAACAGGTCAAATCACAATGAGGTATTAACAGGTCAAATCACAATGAGGTATTAACAGGTCAAATCACAATCTTTGAAAATCAAAATCAATTGTGGGTGGACTATTGACATTGCCTTATCTGACCAGAAATACAGGCTACCTTAAGGCTTATACCAACCGTATTAAACCCTATGTAATGTAAATACAGTATCTATGTATTTATCAAAATGTTGATACATACCATGTCTGACAGTTCTCCTTAGAAGGTATAACCTCTCCATCATTGTAATGAGTTCCATCTCCATCGTAGCAACCACAGTCCTTCTTAGTGACACACTTCATGGTACTTTCTTCCAAATAAGGCTGGGCCGAAGAACATTTTGGATAGCAACCTTTAAGATAAAAACAGTCAATTTAATCCAGGACACCTGCACAGATTAGATCATCCTCATGGTATCTAGTTTTAACACCAAAGCTGTGATGGATATGATATTTCAATATTTGTTTTTAGTTTTCAGTATAGATGAACAAGGGAGGGGGAGGCATTACATATGTTATACTGTACATTTGTTTAACAACTTGGAATGTAAATTGTAAATCAAACGGCCAAGCTGTTATGAAGGGCTCTTAGTTACCTTCCAGTGCAGGGATCTGACTGGAGCATGTTCCTGAGGGATTCTTGCAGGTCTTCATACAGGGGTATCCACACGGATTATAATGCCACTCACACTCACCAATAGGGTTGTAGAAATCACAGAACAGAGCTGGTGAAATGAAAACATGTCACATTTTAACTGAACCAGGGTCCTAAAAGAGGATTAAACAGTTACACATTCAAATCATAAATTGGTATTTTGTCCCGATAGCTAAACAATCCCACCTAGCCATCAATCAATTGTCCCACTCAAAGCAAATGACTCACGGCAGATATCTGGTGTTCTCCACTTGATACAAGCCCCTGCCTCGTTACAGGCCTGGGCGTAGGCTGCTACAGCTGTACAGAAACACTCGCAGTCTCCCCCAGTGTCACAGGCACACGAGTCCCTCACACAGGCATCATGGAATGGCGTGGGGTCCACCTTTTAGGAAGATGCATTAAGCCATCATTTATTTATTCAATGCATTGCCCAGCTTGTTGAAGAGACTACAGATGAATTATTGACGATGATTATTATTGGGTTGGATGGCTGACTTTATGTTTTTGTTTTCTGTTTAGTACTACTTTTGTTGTTGTCTATTATGGTGACTGTGTGGACATTCACATGATTATTGACAAACCAATTTTATTGGAAAGATTTTTCCATAAAACCTGAGTATAAGCTAAGGTTGTAATGGTTGTTGAAACTCTAAGACTATCGATACTGACAGAATAAGAACAAGTCTTTGATACTAATTACTAGTCTGCAGCTAGGAATTCGGTGTCATTGAATACGAAGACCGACAACTGCCGAAACATCTATCTATAACGAATGAATCTTACTCTGAACTATCCTTTCTAACCACGGCAGAGAGAGAGAGAGAGGGCGGACAAACTCTCCAACAGAAACAAACTTTTCAACAGAGATCCTGACAACACACTGAGCGTAAATATATATATTGATTGCAATCATTCCCGAATGAGTGAGCGTTCAGGTGCAAAGGATTAGCATTTCAATTGTTATAATTATCAACCTTGTAGTGTCTCATCTCAGTCGACCCCCACTTCCCTTTTGTCCACCAAGCCCCCCCCCCCCAAAAAATGTATTCCTGAGCTTTCTTAAATATCCTAGACAGACACTTCAACATCCTATTACTTATGATTATTTATTTTTTTTGCCATTTATGTTGTTAAGGCCTGTAGTATTAAAGGCCAAATTCAATATTTTAAATGTTTTCTTTCGTAAATATATATTTTTGAAACATAAAGGGGTCCTACAATTCAAAATGAAATATCTAAATTATCAATAGTATTACTATTTTAAATCAATTCCATATGTAACCCCCCCCCCCCCCAACGGTGTAGACTTTTAACAGAAAATTACAATTTTCACCAAATGCAAATACCAATGTAGCCAAGATACACAAGTCATAGCCTTTGTACAGACAGCTTGTTTGAACCTGCCAACTGCATGTATCTGCTGTACTGTCTATTGAATGTATCTGCTGTCGTCTCTATTGATTGTATCTGCTGTAGTCTCTAATGTATCTGCTGTACTGTCTATTGAATGTATCTGCTGTAGTCTCTATTGAATGTATCTGCTGTACTGTCTATTGAATGTATCTGCTGTCGTCTCTATTGAATGTATCTGCTGTAGTCTCTAATGTATCTGCTGTACTGTCTATTGAATGTATCTGCTGTACTGTCTATTGAATGTATCTGCTGTAGTCTCTATTGAATGTATCTGCTGTACTGTCTATTGAATGTATCTGCTGTACTGTCTATTGAATGTATCTGCTGTAGTCTCTATTGAATGTATCTGCTGTAGTCTCTATTGAATGTATCTGCTGTAGTCTCTATTGAATGTATCTGCTGTTGTCTCTATTGAATGTATCTGCTGTACTGTCTATTGAATGTATCTGCTGTACTGTCTATTGAATGTATCTGCTGTCGTCTCTATTGAATGTATCTGCTGTACTGTCTATTGAATGTATCTGCTGTAGTCTCTAATGTATCTGCTGTACTGTCTATTGAATGTATCTGCTGTTGTCTCTATTGAATGTATCTGCTGTACTGTCTATTGAATGTATCTGCTGTCGTCTCTATTGAATGTATCTGCTGTACTGTCTATTGAATGTATCTGCTGTCGTCTCTATTGAATGTATCTGCTGTCGTCTCTATTGAATGTATCTGCTGTAGTCTCTATTGAATGTATCTGCTGTACTGTCTATTGAATGTATCTGCTGTACTGTCTATTGAATGTATCTGCTGTACTGTCTATTGAATGTATCTGCTGTCGTCTCTATTGAATGTATCTGCTGTCGTCTCTATTGAATGTATCTGCTGTAGTCTCTATTGAATGTATCTGCTGTCGTCTCTATTGAATGTATCTGCTGTACTGTCTATTGAATGTATCTGCTGTACTGTCTATTGAATGTATCTGCTGTAGTCTCTATTGAATGTATCTGCTGTACTGTCTATTGAATGTATCTGCTGTACTGTCTATTGACTGTATCTGCTGTACTGTCTATTGAATGTATCTGCTGTAGTCTCTATTGAATGTATCTGCTGTACTGTGTATTGAATGTATCTGCTGTACTGTCTATTGAATGTATCTGCTGTCGTCTCTATTGAATGTATCTGCTGTACTGTCTATTGAATGTATCTGCTGTACTGTCTATTGAATGTATCTGCTGTACTGTCTATTGACTGTATCTGCTGTACTGTCTATTGAATGTATCTGCTGTAGTCTCTATTGAATGTATCTGCTGTCGTCTCTATTGAATATATCTGCTGTCGTCTCTATTGAAGTATTTACTGTATATGTGTGTCTTTTTATCTTCGTTTATATAGACTACGTCGACTTCCTAACAACTTTGGTATTGAATCTACATTGAATAGTATCTGCTGTGTACTGTACCTGTGAGTGGCAGGCTGAGAAAACGTTACTGGTGATGATGCTGCAGCGTTTCAGAGACCAGGACTGCCTGTATGATCTTAAAGTGCATGGGTTTTTTATGACATCAGCGTTGGGGCAACTGGGTGACACTTTCCAGCTGTTCCCAAACTCCAGAGCTTCAACAACCACTTCCTGGTTTCTGGACGTGAAGTCATTCTTTCCATTACCGTCGTAGTTTCCACACAGACCACACACTTGGCCCTGGAAGGAAATTCAACATTTAGAAATAATAACTTGAAGTAGATAATCAAACATCACATTGTTTTGGAAGCCAATGCAATTGCTAAACAAAGATACAGTGCCATCACTGGTTCAAAATGTCCTATTCTAGTCACTCACCTGGAAGGTAGAGCTGAGTTTGATGAACAGGCTATTCTTCTTGTCCCACATGAGGATCAGGCCATTTTCAGCCTCAACAACAACATAGAGACCGATAGAGTGGACCTGGTATGGCACGTCAACCCCGTTCTCTTGTTTGATCACTTTTACAGATTCATCTGCTAGTATGATCTCATTGCTCTGAAAGACAGAAACAGAAAGTGTTCATTGCTAATGTAATACTAGTAGAGAGGTTTACACTGTGGTGGTGCTGGATTTAACACTATCCAGGATTTTACACTGTGGTGGTGCTGGGTTTTACACCATCCAGGGTAACACTGTGGTGGTGCTGGGTTTTACACCATCCAGGGTAACACTGTGGTGGTGCTGGGTTTTACACCATCCAGGGTAACAGTGTGGTGATGCTGGGCTTTATACTATCCAGGGTTACACTGTGGTGGTGCTGGGTTTTTCACAATCCAGTTTGTACACAGATACAACATGATTTGAAATTCTACTGCCCAAATACATAGCTAACACTAACCCTAATACATAGCTGACCCTAACCCTAATACATAGCTCACCCTAACCCTAATACATAGCTAACCCTAACCCAAATACATAGCTAACACTAACCCTAATACATAGCTGACCCTAACCCTAATACATAGCTAACACTAACCCTATTACATAGCTAACCCTAACCCTAATACATAGCTAACCCTAACCCAAATACATAGCTAACCCTAACCCAAATACATAGCTAACCATAACCCTAATACATAGCTAACCCTAAACCTAATACATAGCTAACCCTAACCCTAATACATAGCTAACACTAACCCAAATATATAGCTAACCCTAACCCTAATACATAGCTAACCCTAAACCAAATACATAGCTATCCCTAAACCTAATACATAGCTAACCCTAACCCTAATACATAGCTAACCCTATCCCAAATACATAGCTAACCCTAAACCTAATACATAGCTAACCCTAACCCTAATACATAGCTAACACTAACCCAAATACATAGCTAACCCTATCCCAAGTACATAGCTAACCCTATCCCAAATACATAGCTAACCCTAACCCAAATACATAGCTAACAATTAACCTAATACATAGCTAACCCTAACCCAAATACAAAGGGGTGATTTTTTATTTAAATTTTATTTAACTGTTATTTTACCAGGTAAGTTGACTGAGAACACGTGCTCATTTGCAGCAACAACCTGGGGAATAGTTACAGGGGAGAGGAGGGTGACTGTGATGGTATGAGGGCCAGATTGGGAATTTAGCCAGGACACTAGGGTTAACACCCCTACTCTTACGATAAATTCCATGGGATCTTTAATGACCTCAGAGAGTCAGGACACCAGTTTAACGTCCCATCCGAAAGACGGCACCCTACACAGGGCAATAGCTGCCCTGGGGTATTGGGATTTTTTTTTTAGACCAGAGGGAAGAGTGCCTCCTACTGGCCCTCCAACACCACTTCCAGCAGCATTTAGTCTCCCATCCAGGAACTGACCAGGACAAACCCTGCTTAGCTTCAGAAGCAAGCCAGCAGTGGTATGCTGCTGGCAGATTTTTGTGCTGCTATCAAATCTGACCCGACAATAATTCTAAGCAGACACTCCGTCAGACAGCCTTGTCAATCTAGTGTGCTAACAAAACACATGGAGGCGACGAGATAAGTGCATCCAAAGTTCAGCATGCAATTACACTCACAGCCACCGGTGTCGACATTGAGTCAAATGTCCAGACTTGTCTATTAATGCATGTCTGAAGCCGTTTATGAACAGTAGTTCCTACCCCCAAGAAGAGCTTGATGGCCTTGGAACAGGTGGTGCCGGTTGTTCCACAGGGAATGTTCTCTGTGATCACTCTAAAGGTACCGTTTGGATTGTTGCTGCAGTAGTCCTGCAGGATGTATTCAAATTCACAATCAGAAAACATCTTAGTTATTATTATTATTATTACCTCATCTTAATCATAATTAGAAAATATGTGCATCATACATAAAGTAGGGGTTTTAATAAAATACAAAGAAAATCCTAAACACAAATGATTATTGCCCTACCTGAGTAAGAATGTATTCACAATCTCCATTGAAAGTGAACCTTTTCTCATCAAAAGTGATGAAATGCCCATCTCCATATATGGCACACATCCCATCACACTGCTTATTGGTACACTGCCATTTTCTGCCTTCGCAAGTGCTACATTGATGCAAACATAATCACAAGGGGAGATTATAGAGGGAAGCATTTGACATATCCAAAAAAGAAGAAGAAGAGGGATAGAAGTTGATTTTACCAGGTATTGCAGTCTACTTTGAGCACATGTCCAGGTTGGTAGTAGACTCCATTGTGAGAACAGGGACATAGATCTTCCTTGATGCATCCTCCATTTCCATCAGACAGCAGACCATCAGGACATACACAGCCTGACACACACTCTGCACTGATCTATAACACAATGAATCAGGGAAGGACTGACATGAATTTAAGTTGGACATTATGTGCCTGTTTGTCCCTCCACCCTCCAGTGTATGAGATGTGGACATTATGTGCCTGAATGTCCCTCCACCCTCCAGGGTATAAGATGTGGACATTATGTGCCTGAATGTCCCTTCACCCTCCAGGGTATAGGATGTGAACATTATGTGCCTGAATGTCCCTTCACCCTCCAGTGTATGAGATGTGGACATTATGTGCCTGAATGTCCCTCCACCCTCCAGGGTATAAGAAGGGGACATTATTTGTCAAATGGATCAATTGATCAAGTGTTTGAAAAGACACAAGGATGACTTTTAAAGATGATCTCTTTGATGTTCATGGAGATCAGGTTCTCTATAAACGTTACAGTCTGCTCAAACAGAAACCCTCTAAAGAGTCAATCTCATCGGAGGATATCGTTTGGGATCCTGGGCCTAGCTTTGTCCAAGGTAATAAATAATTTGATCAATCTGTCACTGTGTTAACATAACATTGTCCTTGTATGTTTTTATTAAAATGTGTTGCAACATATGTTTTTATTAATGTGTTTTAAGGCATGTTTTTATTAACGTGTTGTAAGGCATGTTTTTATTAACGTGTTGTAAGGCATGTTTTTATTAACGTGTTGTAAGACATGTTTTATTAATGTGTTGTAAGGCATGTTTTTATTAACGTGTTGTAAGACATGTTTTATTAACGTGTTGTAAGGCATGTTTTATTAACGTGTTGTAAGGCATGTTTTTATTAACGTGTTGTAAGGCATGTTTTTATTAACGTGTTGTAAGGCATGTTTTTATTAATGTGTTTTAAGGCATGTTTTTATTAACGTGTTGTAAGACATGTTTTTATTAACGTGTTGTAAGACATGTTTTTATTAACGTGTTGTAAGGCATGTTTTATTAACGTGTTGTAAGGCATGTCCCATTGTAGACTTACACAGTGACTGTCTAGTGTTTGACAGCTCTTCTGGCACTCTGAGCCCTTGGCTCCGGGCCCTGCACTAGAACAGTTGAAGAAACCCATTGGTTCTTCACAGGCTGTAGGGAACAAAAGTAGGCTTTATAGGTTAGTAGGGATTAAACTACAGAGTCTTGGATGTGAAGTGATTTGCTAAATTTGGTGTTCTGAATTTCAGAGTACTCACATAAATGTTGTTGTTCTCCAGTACAGCTTAATTTCCCTTGTCTGCAAGAGCTGGGTGGTTAAGAGGGGTACAAGAGGAGGGGGTTAAGCATGGTTTAGCATGCCTCTTGAAGCAAACCAAGACTTTATCAGAAGACAGTCGATTTCTAAATATTTTAATAGAGCCACAACAGAGAAGACCATCAGATTTTCAGAGATTTTCTTTCACATGCCAACCAAGTCCTCACCAAGTAGCCCCATAGATCCTGGTGACCTCTCCAGGGGGTACTACTGTGCCTCCATTGTAGCAGGAGCAGCGTGAGGCAGGGACACACTCTCCCTGGTCGTTCAGGTAGGTTCCATCGGCACAGCCACAGCCGTCCACAGACACATGGTCTAACTGTTCAATTCAATTAAAAATGTTTTATCCATGAGGGGAAATTACTTTGGGCATGTCTGCAACAGCAACAACATCTACAACAACAAGAAGATACACAACAACATGACAACAACAACATCCACAACAACAAGAAGAAACACAACCACAACAAAACAGCAACAACAAGACAACAACAAAACAGCAACAACAGCACAACAACAACATACAAAACAACAAGACATTAATAAAATGAAGAATAATGATAATAGCAAACACATGCAATAGTAATGAGATGTCCATGTAAATGTACCTGGCAGGTAAAGTCTGTCTGGCTCAGTGAACGACAGGTGCGGTCACAGCTGGTCATGGTGTAGTCATAGATCATCGTGTCAGGGCAGCTAGTGGAGTACTTCTCTGTGGAAAACAGTATGGTGATTCAACATTTAATTATATGTTTTGCGGGATTTTGTTTTTAAATAAGAAGGTAAATCCTGAACACCGTGGGTTAATAGGAGGGTAAACCCTGGACACCGTGGGTTAATAGGAGTGTGAACCCTGGACACCGTGGGTTAATAGGAGGGTGAACCCTGGACACCGTGGGTTAATAGGAGGGGGAACCCTGGACACCGTGGGTTAATGGGAAGGTGAACCCTGAACACTGTGGGTTAATAGGAGGGTAAACCCTGGACACCGTGGGTTAATAGCAGGGTGAACCCTGGACACTGTGGTTTAATAGGAGGGGAACCCTTCATTAATTAATAAATAAATACATTCAGTATCTCTGATGTTTATCTTACCACAGGTGGTGTTTCTCCATCCACTGAGCAGGACGCCTGCAGCAGCACATGCATGGACGTAGGAGGAGACCGCAGCACACATGCACTCCTCACTCCTCTCACAGTTACAACTGTCATATAGGCAGATCTTCAGGGAGAGAAGAAGAAACAGAAGAAGAAGAAGTTATGAGATGTGATAATGAAAAAAAACTACTGTTTTCTGAAATCACACACGAGCACAGGACAATAGTACTTGAAAAATCTGATTAGATAAATAGATAATTTTGCTATAGAACGTCTTAAATTATCGTTTAAAAATATATGTATTCATAGAGCTTTGGGATAACTCTGTAATTAAAGAGCATTTGAGAAGTTAAAACCATCATACTTACTTCCTTGTAGTAATTTGGGTTGATCTCGGTGTGGCATGGGGAAAATATTCCTTCACGATCTGACAGCATTGAGCACCAGTACTTGGCATATCTCTCTGTAAAAGTACAAAGAGTTTTAATCTAGGCTTTACTGTGCATCTCAGTAGACATATGTAAATGTAATCTCCAAAAAGTATTCCAAGGCTCTGATAAAGGCTCTCTACGCCGAAACATAATGAAAGAGTTTAAATGGTTAGTTGGAAAATAAACTCAGATCTCACAGAGTGATCCTTTTTCTACTAATAGTAAGGAATAGTTTTGGTATTATCAAGTCCCTCAGTCGAACACCTGATTCCCTTTTTGTTCAAGCTGGGCTGAAGCGTGTTTGGGTATTGTTTCATTAGACATTGGTTCCCAAACCTTTTTGGCACACGACCCCAAGTAGTGAAGAGGCCTGCCCACTGTCCCACCATAGATTTGCCCCATTTGTGCAACAGTCCGTCCACCTTTCAGTCCCATAAAAAGCTGGGGAGTTTGTGAGTCGTTCAATCAGAGTTTCCTCTTGATTGCGAGAAATAGCATAAATTCTTTGTTTAACATGTGCCTCTATCCCCCCACATCGATTGCGGTTGGTAATATCAAAGTCTCTGCAATAGTGTGTGGTTTCATTCCGTAGTGGAACTAGCCATTCAACGTGGGAATGATTCAAGTGCAACGGTCAAGTGCGGCCATGGAAGAACTGGGACAATTTCAGCGTCCAGGAATTGTGTACAGATCCTTGCGACATGGGGCTGTGCATTATCATGTTGAAACATGAGGTGATGGTGGTTGGATGAATGGCATGACAATAGGCCTCAGGATCTTGTCACGGTATCTCTGTGTATTAGAATTGCCATTGATAAAATGCAAGAGTGTTCATTGTCTGTAGCTCATGCCAGCCCCATACCATAACCCCACCGCCACCATGGGGCATTTTGTTCACAACACTGACATCAGCAGCGGTTGTGAGGACGTACTGCCAAATTCTCTAAAATGACGTTGAAGGCGGCTTATGGTAGAGAAATTAACATTCAATTATCTGGCTACAGATCTGGTGGATCCTGCAGTCAGCATGCCAATTGCATGCAGCGTCAAAACGTAAGACATCTGTGGCATTGAGTTGTGTGACAAAAACCTCACATTTTAGAGTGGCCTTTTTTTTTACCCTAGCACATGGTGCACCTGTGTAATTGTCATGCTGTTTAATCAGCTTCTTGATCTGTCACGTGGATGGATTATCTTGGCAAAGGCTAAATGCTAACTAACAGGGACGTAAACAAATTCGTATATTTATTATTTGGTATTTTTGAAATTCTCCCGTGACCCCATTTTCATAGAAAGTGACCCCACATGGGGTCGTGACCCCTAGTTTGAGAACCGCTGCATTAGACATATGTTAGTGTTTTTAAAGAGGTTGAAGGAGTACCGTTCTCTACACTCAGACTGCATGGGATCTCAAAGTTCTGTGCCGCATCAGGACAGCTTGCTTTGGTCTTCCACGTGTCGGCAAACGTCACAGCGGTTCCTTCCACGAGTCCATTGATGGTTCTGAAGTCGTCAGCTTGGACACCGTTAAAGTCTCCGCAAAGACCTAGATAAGAGGTACAAAACATTATAACAGGTGGTTTGAACTAACATTGACTGAAGATGCAATGCATCAGGTATCATTAGTTTATTAATAATTGTTTCAGGTGAGGTTTGACCGAACCCCTCAAACAAGTGGTATAGTGGCACACGTTACATTAACAGTAGTTTGATAACCAATCATCTTTTATAATTACAATGCATGAGATTTATAAAGTGCTTTTCAAAGACCCCAAAACGCTTATCTTTCCACAAAGACTTTAAATGAGCAGAGAGAAACATACCCTGGGTTTTTTCTTTGTGTGAACTGCTAGCTACGATGTAGACCTGCATTATAGGTGTTAGCTGGACCTCTAGACGGAGCCCATAAGAGGTATGCACAATGATGTAGAACGTAGAGGGCTGAAAGATCCTTACATCAGCTGTGGAAAATATACACAAGTTCTAGTTACAATCTGGTTTACCATGAACTTTTAGCTCCCACTTCCCTATTGTGGGATGCTTATGGTGTTACATGCTGCTAGACAAGGAAAGAAAGACGAAAGAAAGAGACAACTTCTGGTACAGAATGTACTGCATGGGAAGGGTTTCAAACATACATTTATACTGATCAATGACTACAAAAATAGACAGATATCACATCTCTGTATGTCTTTTCTCAAGCAGCCATCAATCAGTCACTCACCCATGAAAAGCGGCATCTGAGAAAACATTTTGTTGACAAAGACCCTTCCACTGGCCTCGATGACGATCATCTGCAAGTGACAAATTACAACTTTAGTTATAGCAACTCCCCTGGTGATAAGGAGTGTGGAACAGGGTTGGAGTCAATTCCAGTCAATTCAGAAAGAAAACCTAAGTCCAATTCCAAATGTTCCTCACTGAAAAACAATGAAGAGCATTGGAATTGGAATTCAGTGGACTGCCTGAATTGACTGGAAATTAAATGTAATTTACTCCAACCCTGAAGTGGTGATACGAGTCACTGACTGGCTAACTTACCGTGGACTCTGGAGTCACCAGGGTTACAGATCTTAGGCAGGTCTCAATGTCCGTCTTCCCACATTTCACTATGTCACCCAGGACTGTGAAAGCAGTCTCGTTGGTTTGCTGGGGACAATTGGTACAAGGTATGATGTTATGAATAGGGGGCAGTATTTTCACGTTTGGATGAAAAGCGTGCCCAGAGTAAACTGCCTGCTACTCAGTCCCAGTTGCTAATATAGGCATATTATTAGTAGATTTTGATAGAAAACACTCTGAAGTTTCTAAAACTGTTTGAATGATGTCTGTGGGTATAACTCATAAAGCAGGCAAAAACCTGAGAAAAAATCCAACCAGGAAGTGGGAAATCTGAGGTTGGTTGTTTTTCAACTCATTCCCTATTGAAGACACAGTGGGATATTGGTCATACTGCACTTCCTAAGGCTTCCACTAGATGTCAACAGTCTTTAGAACCTTATATGATGCTTCTACTGTGAAGTGGTGCTGAATGAGAGGGGATTGAGTAAGGTCTCTCCCAGAGTGCCATGAGCTGAACATGCGCTGACCATGCGCGTTCAAGTGTTCCATTGCTTTTCTGAAGACAAAGGATATCTCCGGTTGGAACATGATTAAAGATTTATGTTAAAAACATCCTAAAGATTGATTCTATGTTTCTACGGACTGTAATATGACTTTTCATCTGAACTTTTGCCTGGACCTGCCCGCGCCTCGTGAATTTAGATTGTGTACTGAACGCGTGAACCAAAAGGAGTAATCTGGACATAAATTATGGACTTTATGGAACAAATCAAACATTTATTGTGGAACTGGGATTCCTTGGAGTGCATTCTGATGAAGATCATCAAAGGTAAGTGAATATTTATAATGCTATTTCTGACTTCTGTTGACTCCAACATGGTGGATATCTTCATGGGTTGTGTTGGTCTCTGAGCGCCGTACTCAGATTATTGCATGGTTTGAACTCTGACACAGCGGTTGCATTAAGGAGAAGTATATATTTAAATCTGTGAATAACACTTGTATCTTTTATCAAAGTTTATTATGAGTATTTCTGTAAAATGATGTGGCTCTGTGAAAATTCACGGGATGTTTTGGAGGCAAAGACAAATGTAAACTGAGGTTTTTGGAAATAAATATGAACTTGATCAAACAAAACATACATGTATTGTGTAACATGTTGTCCCGGGAGTGTCATCTGATGAAGAATATCAAAGGTTAGTGATTCATTTTATCTCTATTTCTGCTTTTTGTGACTCCTCTCTTTGGTTGGAAAATCGCTGTATGCTTTCTGTGACTATTTGCTGACCTAACGTAATGATATGTTCTGCTTTCGCCGACAAGCTTTATTGTTATCGGACACTGTGGTCGTATAACGAAAATGTTATCTTTAAAATGGTGTCTAATACTTGTATGTTTGAGAAAATTGAATTATGAGATTTTTGTTGATTGAATTTGGCGCCCTGCAATTTCATTGGCTGTGGCGAGGGGTTCCGCTAGCGGAACGGGGTCCTAGACAGGTTTTAACTCCATTCCATTTATCTTTTATACTGAAAAACTCCCCAGTCCTTAACGATTACAAGCATACCCATAACATGATGCAGCCATAACATGGTGCAGTCACCACTATGCTTGAAAATATGAAGAGTGGTACTCAGTAATGTGTTGTATTGTATTTGCCCCAAACATAACACTTTATATTGATGACAAAAAGTGAATTGCTTTGCCACATGTTTTGCAGTATGACTTTAGTACCTTGTTGCAAACAGGATGCATGTTTTGTAATGTTTTTCTTCTGTACAGGATTCCTTCTTTTCACTTGTCAATTAGGTTAGTATTGTGGAGTAACTACAATGTTGTTGATCCATCCTCAGTTTTCTCCTATCACAGCCATTATTGGGTGTGAATACCTTCTGAAGGCTCTGTATATTATGGTTCAACTTGATTGAAAAGTATTTATGAGATTAATATGGATAGTGATGCCAATGGTATGTATAAGCACCTCCAATGCAAGTGGCTGCCAGCTGTCGTCCGCAATCTATGCCGGATGTGGCCGGTTCGTGGGCCAGTACATGTTCGCTAGCGAGTTAGGAGTTAAATCTACTAAACATACAGTATGTGTCAGCATGGAGTCATATTAGTGCCAAATGACATGAAATCTGAATTGAATCACTTTGAATTTGGATGAAGAAATCACATTTTTATTCAATATTTCTGTTGGCACTAATATCACTCCATACAGTAGGTTAGATCCCTACCTTGGACAGGACATATGAGCAGTCTCCATGGAAGGTGTAGGCTTTCCCATCGTAGGTGGTGATGTGGGAACCTCCCACTATGGAGCAGGTAGCAGGGCAATCTAGATCCATACAACTCCACTGGCCTTGGATACAGGTACTAATGGAGAGAGACAGTCAGTTTAGCCTCAACACATACAACTCCACTGGCCTTGGATACAGGTACTAACGGAGAGAGACAGTCAGTTTAGCCTCAACACATCTGGCTCCACTGGCCTTGGATACAGGTACTAACGGAGAGAGACAGTCAGTTTAGCCTCAACATACCCGGATCAACACACACAACAATTCTGTGTATATAAACGCAATGCAGCTCTTACCATTTGTGGCATGTTCTTGAGAATGATTGTCCAGGCTGGTAAGTTTGTCCGTTGTGGAGACAAGAGCACTGGTTCACAGCTACACAGCCAGTCTGAGTGATGTCATCAAACACAGTTCCTATGAGAAAGACATTCAATACATTCAGTCAGCTGATCCCATGACTTACATACAATACATTACATTTAGTCAGCTGATTCCATGACTTACATTCAATACATTTAGCCAGCTGATCCCATGACTTACATTCAATACATTTAGCCAGCTGATCCCATGACTTACATTCAATACATTTAGCCAGCTGATCCCATGACTTACATTCAATACATTTAGCCAGCTGATCCCATGACTTACATTCAATACATTTAGCCAGCTGATCCCATGACTTACATTCAATACATTTAGCCAGCTGATCCCATGACTTACATTCAATACATTTAGCCAGCTGATCCCATGACTTACATTCAATACATTTAGCCAGCTGATCCCATGACTTACATTCAATACATTTAGCCAGCTGATCCCATGACTTACATTCAATACATTTAGCCAGCTGATCCCATGACTTACATTCAATACATTTAGCCAGCTGATCCCATGACTTACATTCAATACATTTAGCCAGCTGATCCCATGACTTACATTCAATACATTACATGTAGTCACCTGGTTCCATAAAGACATTAAATACATTTAGTCAGCTGATCCCATAAATGACATTAAATATATTTAGTCCTTCCTTATCTCATAAAATACATTGATCCATGTAGATCAGTATCTTAATTACTACGGTACATCTGTTGCAGAACTTTGATCAAATAACTAAATCTCCAGTCCCACAATAAGGCTACTCTTCCAATCTATGTAACCTTTAACCTTTTCCTGGTTTAAATAGCCACATAACTGATATGAGTTTTAATACAGTCTTCCTGGTTTAAATAGCCACATAACCAATATGAGTTTTAATACAGTCTTCCTGGTTTAAATAGCCACATAACTGATATGAGTTTTAATATGGTCTTCCTGGTTGATACAGTTAATACAGTCTTCACAGGTTGCGCAGGCCAGGCGCAAATCACATAATCTAGCAAAACTCTGCTCCGCTTTCCTCCGGTATGTATTTAGCAAACATGATAACACATCACTCCTGAAATACCCAAGCAAGAACTCTTCACGGAAATGTTTCAGCAGCCTACACCTAAACTGTATGGGAAGAAAACTAGAGGCTTTCTCAGTCTGACTATGGTACTGAAAAACCCTGTGACCTGTTTAGAAAATATATATCTGTATACCTAGGCGGCAGGTAGCCTATTGGTTAAGAGCATTGGGCTAGATCAATGGTTTGAATCCCTGACCTGACTAGGTGAAAATTCTGTCAGTGTGCCTTTGAGCAAGGCACTTACCCTAACTGTTCCTGTAAGTCGCTCTGGATAAGAGCACCTGCTAAATATGTAAATCTGGTCCCACTCCCATCATTGCTCATAAAAACATATTTTCACAACTACTAATTAATCACTGTCAGATCTTATAGGGAGGGTCCTGATGCATACCTGGGTTAGGTTACCAGATTAGGAAAAGCTCCGGGCCCCAGGAAAAACAATTTGCCCCACCACTCTGGGACCTGTGGTGCACCTCTGCATCAGGGCATCATCGGTTGTATTCAGCTACTTTAAAATAGTTACATAGCTGACGTATGATGTTGTACTCGGCTACTTTAAAATAGTTACATAGCTGACATATAATGTTGTAGTCAGCTACTTTAAAATAGTTACATAGCTGACATATAATGTTGTATTCAGCTACTTTAAAATGGTTACATAGCTGACATATGATGTTGTATTCAGTAATGAGTGCATGTACCAGCAGGGCAGAAGCATCCGTCGGTGCAGTGTTCCTCACAATGCTGGTTCCTCTTTGGGTTGGAGCAGGTATCAGTGCAGGGACTACCACACTCCTGGTACTGCATGCTTAAAGGACAGGTCTCCACTGCTCGACACAAATAACCAGAGTCACAGATCTGTTTCTGAATGTTCATTACTTCACATTTTCACGGCTTCTTCTATTGACATCATTGGAAGTGAAAATTGGGATTTGCTCCTCAGTTTTCAGTCACATAAATGTAAATACAAGCATGTCAAAGAAGAAGACACTATAGATTACCTAAGGCAAAGCATTATTGCATATCAAAAGTGTTTACTTTGAGTTACAATATAACTGTGGCTGAGTTGTTTTTTTTTTTACCCACATCCAAACTACCAACAGAGCAATACAAACAAACAATCTAGAATAAAAACAAAAAGGATGTGTAATGCAAATAATGTTCCCTTACAGCAGAACTGGTCGGTCTTCCACTCCTGGGGTTTCCCCCCTGCGTGAGCACACTGGCGGGAGTACTCTGACAGGGTGGGACAGGCGCAGGTGACACTGCTGCTGCTGTTGCCACAGTGACACATGTCTTCTGCACAGGCCTTGATGAAGGAGTCTGTGGCAATCAGGTCCTTACAGCTACTGAAAGCAAGACTGGTGAGAAGCTGCTCACAAAGTTTGGTCTGAAAGGATGAAGAAGAAGAAGAATTACTAGAGGCAACAGACGGTTTGATTCTCTGATCCACCTCTACGCAGACGACACCATTCTGTAAACTTCTGGCCCTTCTTTGAACACTGTGTTAACTAACCTCCAGATGAGCTCCAATGCCATACAACTCTCCTTCCGTGGCCTCCAACTGCTATTAAATGCAAGTAAAACTAAATGCATGCTCTTCAACCGATCGCTACCCGCACCTGCCCGCCCGTCCAGCATCACTACTCTGGACGGTTCTGACTTAGAATATGTGGACGACTACAAATACCTAGGTGTCTCGCTAGACTCTAAACTCTCCTTCCAGACTCACATTAAGCATCTCCAATTCAAAATTAAATCTAGAATCGGCTTCATATTTCGCAACAAAGCATCATTTACTCATCCTGCCAAACATACCTTCGTAAAACTGACTATCCTACCAATCCTTGACTTCGGCAATGTCATTTACAAAATAGCCTCCAACACTCAGCAAACTGGATGCAGTCTATCACAGTGCCATCCATTTTGTCACCAAAGCCCCATATACTACCCACCACTGCACCTGTACATAGCCCATCTGTAAATAGCCCAATCCAACTACCTCATCCCCATACTGTTATTTATTGTTTTGCTCCTTTGCAACCCAGTATCGCTACTTTCATCTTCTGCACATCTATCACTCCATTGTTTAATTGCTAAATTGTAATTATTTCACTACTATGGCCTATTTATTGCCTGTATATAAACTTTTTTCTCTATTGTGTTATTGACTGCATGTTTGTTTATTCCCTGTGTAACTCTGTGTGGTTGTTTGTGTCACACTGCTTTGCTTTATCTTGGTCAGGTCGCAGTTGTAAATGAGAACTTGTTCTCAACTAACCTACCTGGTTAAATAAAGGTGTTCTCAACTAACCTACCTGGTTAAATAAAGGTGTTCTCAACTAACCTACCTGGTTAAATAAAGGTGTTCTCAACTAACCTACCTGGTTAAATAAAGGTGTTCTCAACTAACCTACCTGGTTAAATAAAGGTGAAATACAAATACATAAATAAAATAAAATAATGTACTGATCAAATGTCAGCCATGATGATGATGATATTGGTATTTTAAACTAACAGTCATGTTTAAATGTAATGAATAAGAAATCTTAAATGCCATGCAACACTCCTCCCGTGGCCTCCAACTGTTCTTAAACGCTAGTAAAACCAAATGCATGCTTTTCAACCGTTCACTGCCTGCACCCGCACGCCCGACTAGCATCTCCACCCTGGATGGTTCCGACCTAGAATATGTGGACATCTATAAGTACCTAGGTGTCTGGCTAGACTGCAAACTCTCCTTCCAGACTCATATCGAACATCTCCAATCCAAAATCAAATCTAGAGTCGGCTTTCTATTTCGCAAAAAAGCCTCCTTCACTCACACCGCCAAACTTACCCTAGTAAAACTGACTATCCTACCGATCCTCGACTTCGGCGATGTAATCTACAAAATAGCTTCCAATACTCTACTCAGCAAACTGGATGCAGTTTATCACAGTGCCATCCGTTTTGTTACTAAAGCACCTTATACCACCCACCACTGCGACCTGTATGCTCTAGTCGGCTGGCCCTCGCTACATGTTCGTCGCCAGACCCACTGGCTCCAGGTCATCTACAAGTCTATGTGTAACTCTGTGTTATTGTCTGTTCACACTGCTATGCTTTTTCTTGGCCAGGTCGCAGTTCCAAATGAGAACTTGTTCTCAACTAGACTACCTGGTTAAATAAAGGTGAAATAAAATAAAATAAAAAAAAATTCAGCTCAACTCTAGACTTGTAAATACCTGGTCTTCACACTGCTCAGTGTGAACAGGGATTTCTGTACAGGTTTCTGTTGGGCCATTCATCTTCCAAATATCAGCATAGTCGATTGTCTTCAGATAATCATCTGTAGGAAAATAAACATGGTTTTATCTTACCTGTTTATTTCCCCTTACAAACAGTCTCTGTCATCATGTGTTTTGTGTTTTTGATAACCTTTTCTTAAAATGGTACCTAGAAAAATAATTTATAACCTCTTCCTAACCCATAGATTGAACCCACACATTCATAAACAGAACAGGAGCGTAATCCGCCCCTCTAAGACATTTGGTGATTTTGTTTACCATTCCTATTGAACTCGTTCTGGACTCCGTTGAAGTCTCCACACAGCCCACATGTCTGATTCTGGAACTTTGAGTCCAGCTCCACCTATAAAACCAATGGAAGATGACTGAGTGTTAATGCATTGCAAGCTAGCTGTTGAGGCGCCTACAGCAGTTCATATATATGTACATTTCACATATATCTAGCTGGCCATGCACCTACAGCAGTTCATATATATGTACATTTCACACACCAATAGAATTTGATTTGATATCCCTATGTTTGGCATATGACGCTGAGTACAAGGAGTGGGAGGTTAACACAAAACAGGTGCTGTACTTCAGGTTGGGTACATACAGATAGGGTCAATACAGAGCATTAGGCCTACTAAAAAAATACAAAAGTGTGCGCAGGACTTTGCTAATATTATTCAATGTTTTCTCTACTGTATTCCCAAGTGGTTATTCATTAAAGTGAATTATGCGGATTAGGGATCATGTCTACAATATAGCTACAATAGGAAACCTGTTTCACTGTAGTTTTATTCTGGTCTGATATGAAATGGATTGGATCTGAACAACAAAAACAAATACATTCACTGTAAGACTCCTCCCAACTATTTGTTTCTCTGTTTTAATAATCAGGATTCTATTTTTTTGTTGGTTTGTGTTTTATAAACATCTGACAGGGGAGGTGTCTTACAATCCCCTCTGTTTTTTACCTCTCCTGCATATGCACTCTTCCCTTTAAAACCTTTTAATCTCTCATCCTGTTGATAAAACCTTTTAAACTCTCATCCTGTTGTTAAAACCTTTTAATCTCTCATCATGTTGTTAAAACTTTTTAAACTCTCATCATGTTGTTAAAACCTTTTAAACTCTCATCATGTTGTTAAAACCTTTTAATCTCTCATCATGTTGTTAAAACCTTTTAATCTCTCATCATGTTGATAAAACCTTTTAAACTCTCATCATGTTGTTTTCTATTTTCTCACGTGCATTTAAAAAATAAAATAAAATTAAACATCATATTTTTCGTCATTAAATTGAATGTGAGTTGTCTGAAAACTGGTCTGTCTGCTTTGCAAGTTAGTTTCAGTCTGAGATTATGATGTTTGAGTACACTGGGATTATTTATGTACACACGAAGGGGAACGATGATACATACAGTATTTACTCACTACAGTGTCAATAGATATTGAGACAATATTGTGTCTTCTGATCTAACCACACTCTGGAACTTTGAGTCCAGCTCCACCTATAAAACCAATGTGAACTGATTAAACTGATAAGTTCTTCCATACTGTCCCCCCCAAATGGCACCCAACGTCCTGTATAGGCCTATATAAAAGTAGTGCACACAAAGTAGTGCACACAAAGTAGTGCACACAAAGTAGTGCACTATAAAGGGAATAGGGTGCCATTTAGGACAACCATTTTCTGAGTTTTTTCACTGAAGCCTAGCTGATGAAAGGGGTTGTTGGAGGAAGTAGATTAGTAGATCGTAGTAGATCGGACAATTTATTTATTTTTATTATTATTATTATGTTTTCTTCTCGGGCCTCTATAACTATATCTATTGTTCTTATTTTTGTTGTTGTTGTGTGATTTGGATTAATCCCCTCTACCACACGGAACCCCACTAATATACTGACCGAACGCAAGAGGTGGCTAACAACAGACCTCCATCCTATGCTAGCTTGCTACCGATGGCCTGGCTAGCTGTCTAAATCGCCGTGACCCTCAACCAACCTCTCCAATCACTGGACCCTTTTGATCACTCGACTAAGCATGCCTCTCCTTAATGTCAATATGTCTTGTCCATTGCTGTTCTGGTTAGTGTTTATTGGCTTATTTCACTGTAGAACCTCTAGTCCTGCTCACTATACCTTATCCAACCTATTAGTTCCACCACCCACACATGCAATGACATCTCCTGGTTTCAATGATGTTTCTAGAGACAATATCTCTCTCTTCATCACTCAATACCTAGGTTTACCTTCACTGTATTCACATCCTACCTTACCTTTGTCTGTACATTAAACCTTGATGCTATTTTATCGCCCCCAGAAACCTCCTTTTACTCTCTGTTCCAGACGTTCT
This sequence comes from Oncorhynchus mykiss, assembly GCF_057628025.1. Classification (NCBI taxonomy): domain Eukaryota; kingdom Metazoa; phylum Chordata; class Actinopteri; order Salmoniformes; family Salmonidae; genus Oncorhynchus; species Oncorhynchus mykiss. The sequence continues at coordinate 101,270,759 of NC_143023.1, read as the reverse complement.
AGACGACCAATTCTTATTGCTTTTAGCCGCACCCTTATTCTACTCCTCCTATGTTCCTCTGGCGATGTAGAGGTGAATCCAGGCCCTGCAGTGCCTAGCTCCACTCCTATTCCCCAGGCGCTCTCTTTTGACGACTTCTGTAACCGTAATAGCCTTGGTTTCATGCATGTTAACATTAGAAGCCTCCTCCCTAAGTTTGTTCTATTCACTGCTTTAGCACACTCTGCCAACCCGGATGTTCTAGCTGTGTCTGAATCCTGGCTTAGGAAGACCACCAAAAATTCAGACATTTTAATTCCAAACTACAACATTTTCAGACAAGATAGAACTGCCAAAGGGGGCGGTGTTGCAATCTACTGCAAAGATAACCTGCAGAGTTCTGTCCTACTATCCAGGTATGTACCCAAACAATTTGAACGTCTACTTTTAAAAATCCACCTCTCTAAAAACAAGTCTCTCACCGTTGCCGCCTGCTATAGACCACCCTCTGCCCCCAGCTGTGCTCTGGACACCATATGTGAACTGATTGCCCCCCATCTATCTTCAGAGCTCGTGCTGCTAGGCGACCTAAATTGGAACATGCTTAACACCCCAGCCATCCTACAATCTAAACTTGATGCCCTCAATCTCACACAAATTATCAATGAACCTACCAGGTACCTCCCCAAAGCCTTAAACACGGGCACCCTCATAGATATCATCCTAACCAACTTCCCCTCTAAATACACCTCTGCTGTCTTCAACCAAGATCTCAGCGATCACTGCCTCATTGCCTGCATCCGTAATGGGTCAGCGGTCAAACGACCTCCTCTCATCACTGTAAAACGCTCCCTGAAACACTTCAGCGAGCAGGCCTTTCTAATCGACCTGGCCGGGGTATCCTGGAAGGATATTGACCTCATCCCGTCAGTAGAGGATGCCTGGATATTTTTTTTAAATGCCTTCCTAACCATCTTAAATAAACATGCCCCATTCAAGAAATTTAGAACCAGGAACAGATATAGCCCTTGGTTCTCCCCAGACCTGACTGCCCTTAACCAACACAAAAACATCCTATGGCGTTCTGCATTAGCATCGAACAGCCCCCGTGATATGCAGCTGTTCAGGGAAGCTAGAAACCATTATACACAGGCAGTTAGAAAAGCCAAGGCTAGCTTTTTCAAGCAGAAATTTGCTTCTTGCAACACTAACTCAAAAAAGTTCTGGGACACTGTAAAGTCCATGGAGAATAAGAACACCTCCTCCCAGCTGCCCACTGCACTGAAGATAGGAAACACTGTCACCACTGATAAATCCACCATAATTGAGAATTTCAATAAGCATTTTTCTACGGCTGGCCATGCTTTCCACCTGGCTACTCCTACCCCTGTCAACAGCACTGCACCCCCAACAGCAACTCGCCCAAGCCTTCCCCATTTCTCCTTCTCCCAAATCCATTCAGCTGATGTTCTGAAAGAGCTGCAAAATCTGGACCCTTTCTTTCTAAAATTATCTGCCGAAATTGTTGCAACCCCTATTAATAGCCTGTTCAACCTCTCTCTCATCTCACCATACCTTCTCTGCTATGCAATCTGGTTTCAGAGCTGGTCATGGGTGCACCTCAGCCACGCTCAAGGTCCTAAACGATATCTTAACCGCCATCGATAAGAAACATTACTGTGCAGCCGTATTCATTGATCTGGCCAAGGCTTTCGACTCTGTCAATCACCACATCCTCATCGGCAGACTCGACAGCCTTGGTTTCTCAAATGATTGCCTCGCCTGGTTCACCAACTACTTCTCTGATAGAGTTCAGTGTGTCAAATCGGAGGGTCTGTTGTCCGGACCTCTGGCAGTCTCTATGGGGGTGCCACAGGGTTCAATTCTTGGACCGACTCTCTTCTCTGTATACATCAATGAGGTCGCTCTTGCTGCTGGTGAGTCTCTGATCCACCTCTACGCAGACGACACCATTCTGTATACTTCCGGCCCTTCTTTGGACACTGTGTTAACAACCCTCCAGGCAAGCTTCAATGCCATACAACTCTCCTTCCGTGGCCTCCAATTGCTCTTAAATACAAGTAAAACTAAATGCATGCTCTTCAACCGATCGCAACCTGCACCTACCCGCCTGTCCAACATCACTACTCTGGACGGCTCTGACTTAGAATACGTGGACAACTACAAATACTTAGGTGTCTGGTTAGACTGTAAACTCTCCTTCCAGACCCATATCAAACATCTCCAATCCAAAGTTAAATCTAGAATTGGCTTCCTATTTCGCAACAAAGCATCCTTCACTCATGCTGCCAAACATACCCTTGTAAAACTGACCATCCTACCAATCCTCGACTTTGGCGATGTCATTTACAAAATAGCCTCCAATACCCTACTCAACAAATTGGATGCAGTCTATCACAGTGCAATCCGTTTTGTCACCAAAGCCCCATATACTACCCACCATTGCGACCTGTACGCTCTCGTTGGCTGGCCCTCGCTTCATACTTGTCGCCAAACCCACTGGCTCCATGTCATCTACAAGACCCTGCTAGGTAAAGTCCCCCCTTATCTCAGCTCGCTGGTCACCATAGCATCTCCCACCTGTAGCACACGCTCCAGCAGGTATATCTCTCTAGTCACCCCCAAAACCAATTCTTTCTTTGGCCGCCTCTCTTTCCAGTTCTCTGCTGCCAATGACTGGAACGAACTACAAAAATCTCTGAAACTGGAAACACTTATCTCCCTCACTAGCTTTAAGCACCAACTGTCAGAGCAGCTCACAGATTACTGCACCTGTACATAGCCCACCTATAATTTAGCCCAAACAACTACCTCTTTCCCAACTGTATTTAATTTATTTATTTATTTTGCTCCTTTGCACCACATTATTTTTATTTCTACTTTGCACATTCTTCCATTGCAAAACTACCATTCCAGTGTTTTACTTGCTATATTGTATTTACCTTGCCACCATGGCCTTTTTTGCCTTTACCTCCCTTCTCACCTCATTTGCTCACATTGTATATAGACTTGTTTATACTGTATTATTGACTGTATGTTTGTTTTACTCCATGTGTAACTCTGTGTCGTTGTATCTGTCAAACTGCGTTGCTTTATCTTGGCCAGGTCGCAATTGTAAATGAGAACTTGTTCTCAACTTGCCTACCTGGTTAAATAAAGGTAAAATAAATAAAATAAATAAAATTAGTCCACATCCTTGATTGGAGCAAAGCCTATTGTAATGTCACTTCACCTGCCAGTCTGTGGCCCTTCTAAAGAGACCACATCTGTTGGTATGACCGTTAGACTGAATAAAACTTTTAATGTAAGAATGCTGTATGTAACCGTGCAGAAATATAGATTGATTATGGGTCTGTCCTGTCCCATCAGAGGTTAACACTCTGTTCCCACTCTTATCCCAACAGTTCCCCTAACACTGATGTTCCCACTCTTATCCCAACAGTTCCCCTAACACTGATGTTCCCACTCTTATCCCAACAGTTCCCCTAACACTGATGTTCCCACTCGTATCCCATCTGAGGTTAACACTCTGTTCCCACTCTTATCCCAACAGTTCCCCTAACACTGATGTTCCCACTCTTATCCAAACAGTTCCCCTAACACTGATGTTCCCACTCTTATCCCAACAGTTCCCCTAACACTGATGTTCCCAATCTTATCCCAACAGTTCCGCTAACACTGATGTTCCCAATCTTATCCCAACAGTTCCCCTAACACTGATGTTCCCACTCTTATCCCAGCAGTTCCCCAAACACTGATGTTCCCACTCTTATCCCATCAGAGGTTAACACTGATGTTCCCAATCTTATCCCAACAGTTCCCCTAACACTGATGTTCCCACTCTTATCCCAACAGTTCCCCTAACACTGATGTTCCCTACAGTCACTAGCTAACTACAGACCATTTTCACCAGGACCAGAATATTGCATTAAAGCATCACATTTACATTTGACATTTAGCAGAGACTCTCGTCCAGAGTGATTTACAATCCGTGTATTGAACCAAAGTAGGTGAAACAACCACATACCACTGTAGTGTAACAGAAGACGTATGGAAATGAGTAAGCAAACTGAACACATACCCAGAGGGAATCATCTTGATTCCACATGATGACTAACCCCAGCTTGGCTGTGATCTTCACATAGGAAACGGTCCTCTCAATGAAGACGTTAAACTGACCAAACGGTATGGTGACCCTAGAGGGACAAAACAATAGTGTTCATCAGAGAGGAGAGTCTGTATTCCAACAAGGGTCAAAATGGTCCTTCACAGTATTTTCTTTGTGTTTCTCTTCCTCCCCTGTTGAGACTGTACCAGGTAATAATGTCTGTATAGGATTTCATCAAATGGAATTTCAGCTTGGTAACTTTCATCTGTAAATGCACATCAACTGAACTTCAGAATAAGAGTTTGACCTCTGAGTGCTTTTAGATCACGGATGAACTCACTGTTGCCGGTTGAAACTGACATTATGTAGATTATGTTAAAACAGCAAAAGATTGATCTCAAGATGAGATTAATGATGATGCATTTTTTTTAAACTTATGTATTTTACCTCAAGTCTTTGCACAAAAGTAGCAACTGAATGCAGGTGAAGTGAAAATAAAATTTGTTCCAATCTTTTTTTGAACTAAAAAAAGATTGATCTCTGAATAAAATGAATCCCATGGATGTAGATAAGTTATAACAAACCCCAGTATCATTTACTTCCTGTATTACTATGTATTTTACACATCTAAGAGCCAATGGTTTTCCACATCTGAGATCCATTGTTGACTAGACTGGGAACTCACTGTAATCCGTTGACGCTGACGTTACCGTTGGCCAGCTCCACGAAGGTTCCATCCAGCTTCAAAGAAACCTTAATAATAATAATAGTAGGACATTTTATTTCACAGACGCCTTTCAGGACCCTCAAGGTCACCTTATATTAAGATCATAGAGCAATAAAACCTATTAATCAATACTGTAATTTAAAAACAATTAATCAATAGTAAATTTTAAACAATTAATCAATAGTGCAATTTAAAAACAATTAATCAATAGTGCAATTTAAAAGCAATTAATCAATAGTGAAATTTAAAACAATTAATCAATAGTGAAATTTAAAACAATTAATCAATAGTGCAATTTAAAAACAATTAATCAATAGTGAAATGTAAATCAATTAATCAATAGTGAAATGTAAAACAATCAAAGGACTGATCACAAAGGAATACCTTGGTGATGGTTGGCAGCCCATCTACCTCCCCGCGCTGCAGCTGAATGTTAAAGGCCTCGTAGCCGCTGCTGCTCTTACACAACGACGACAGCACGTAGTTACAGGTGTAGGGCAGCTGGAAGAGGTCTCCATCGTAGGTTTTGTAGTGGTAGTTACCCCATGTGCTGCAGACCTGCCCGTTATGAGTGGGACTTGCTCCTGCTGCATGGGTGGAAATGTACAGTATAGTTGCAGCATTCATGTCTGAATATAAGATGTATAATATAACAGTAGAGTAGAATATAGATATTTGAGTATTTGGTGACATATATTCAACAACACAAATTACCTGATACGATTTGCAGTTTGGAATCATATAGACTCCCAATGGAAGTCATGTCTGGAATCATAACTGGAAATAGACAGGGAACAAGTCTTATTTTGCTTCTAACCCAGCTCCTCTTTAGTTCCTAAACTATGCTACATGACTTATCCTAAAGTGATATTAAAATGTATTTCATCATATATTTTCTTACCAGTCTCAGAATGTGCAGCAGATAGTCCGAAGACCAGAGCGATCCACGGCTTCACCCATTGGAGTGCCATGATGGTTCTTCTAACGAGTCGTCCTGGTCCACCTGAACAGGTAATCTTCCTGTTCCTACTGATACCGTGAGGCACCAGGTGCCTGCTTTTAAACTACTACACTCAAGGAAGTACCTTGATGATGCTGGGATAGTTGATTCTGTATCTAAGGAGGGGACTGATCAAACTTTAGGTGTTACCATTTTTCTGTTTGTCTGTCTGTCAGAGGTAGGATTACCTTTACTGTAATTGACATTGTGTAATGTATTAATTATAATAATCCCTAGGTAACTATCGATATTCCTGATAAGTAGCGCACATCCCAAAAGTGCTCCCTATTCCCTATACAATGAGTGTACATAACAATAAGACTCCAGGTGAAAGCTGTGATCCCTGATTGATGTCACCTGTTAAATCCACTTCAATCAGTGTAGATGAAGGGAAGGTTAAATAAGGATGTTTAAGCCTTGAGACATTGTGACATGGATTGTGTATGTGTGCTATTCAGAGGGTGAATGGGCAAGACAAAATATTGAAGTGCCTTTAAACGGGGTATGGTAGTAGGTGCCAGGCTTGTGTCATGAACTGCAACACTGCTGGGTTTTTCACACTTAACAGTTTCCCCGTGTGTATCAAAAATGGTTCATCACCCAAAAGACATCCAGCCAACTTGACACAACTGTTGGAAGCACAACAGTTTCCCTTGTGTTTCTCACAACTGTTGGAAGCATTGGGATCGACATGGGCCAGCATCCCTGTGGAACGCTTTCGACGCCTTGTAGAGTCCATGTAGAGTCCATGGCCTGACGAATTGAGGCTGTTCTGAAAGCGAAAAGGTGACGTGCAACTCAATATTAGGAATGTTTTGCCGTTGAGTTCTTTTTCAAATTAAGGAGTGGGCCTTTTAATGGCTAATGGATGATGCGCTGTCCATCTGTTTATGCTGATTTTTATGGTTTTACCGGGTTTTTAATATGTTGCATGACATCAAATATTATGTATGTTCTGCATATGTACAAAGATGTTCAAATAAACCTTTAAAACCTGATGGGATTAACTTGTTTGAACTTCAGTGTTATATAACTTCAGTTGTGGTTTACTACTTGTCATGCTTCATGGCCTGTTATTGGAGAAGAGGGATGAAAGTGTGTGTTAGTCTTATTATGGACACAGTCTGCTTCACAGCCAGGACTCACCACTGGACCACAAAGTTGTAGGATCAATCCCAAATAGCACCCTACTCACTAGTCACCATAAGGCTCTGGTCAGAAGTAGTGCACTATATAGGGAAAAGGGTGCCATTTGGGACGCATTCATAGATGTCCTACAGTTGTTCAAGCTCTGGGGTGTGTCTACAGATTATTTGTTTTTGGTTGGAGGAAACGTATCATCAACAACTCCACCACTCAGTCATTTCTAAGTACTCAGATCTCTAATGAACCATTAAAAGGACATGACCAAATATTGACTTAGCAACTTATTTACAATTCATCATCAGCTTTTGATGAACACACTACACAGTCACGCAGTAGAAGATGAGGTGTCAAGCTCAGCTCAATTATAATTCACTGAAATATTTCAGGACTATACTTGTGATAACAGGATGTCTGTTGTGTTAGAACACAGTAGTGATATTTCAGACAGAGTAGTGATACTTCAGATAGAACAGAGTAGTGATATTTCAGACAGAGTAGTGATACTTCAGATAGAACAGAGTAGTAATACTTCAGATAGAACAGAGTAGTGATATTTCAGATAGAGCAGTGATACTTCAGATAGAACAGAGTAGTAATACTTCAGATAGAACAGAGTAGTGATATTTCAGATAGAGTAGTGATACTTCAGATAGAACAGAGTAGTGATACTTCAGATAGAACAGAGTAGTGATATTTCAGATAGAACAGAGTAGTGATACTTCAGATAGAGCAGTGATACTTCAGACAGAACAGAGTAGTGATACTTCAGATAGAACAGAGTAGTGATACTTCAGATAGAACAGAGTAGTGATACTTCAGATAGAGCAGTGATACTTCAGACAGAACAGAGTAGTGATATTTCAGATAGAACAGAGTAGTGATACTTCAGATAGAACAGAGTAGTGATACTTCAGATAGAACAGAGTAGTGATACTTCAGATAGAACAGAGTAGTGATATTTCATATAGAACAGAGTAGTGATACTTCAGATAGAACAGAGTAGTGATACTTCAGATAGAACAGAGTAGTGATACTTCAGATAGAACAGAGTAGTGATATTTCAGATAGAGTAGTGATACTTCAGATAGAACAGAGTAGTGATACTTCAGATAGAGTAGTGATACTTCAGATAGAACAGAGTAGTGATACTTCAGATAGAACAGAGTAGTGATATTTCAGATAGAACAGAGTAGTGATACTTCAGATAGAGCAGTGATACTTCAGACAGAACAGAGTAGTGATACTTCAGATAGAACAGAGTAGTGATACTTCAGATAGAACAGAGTAGTGATACTTCAGATAGAGTAGTGATACTTTAGACAGAACAGAGTAGTGATACTTCAGATAGAGTAGTGATACTTCAGATATAACAGAGTAGTGATAATTCAGATAGAACAGAGTAGTGATACTTCAGATAGAGTAGTGATACTTCAGGTAGAACAGAGTAGTGATACTTCAGATAGAGTAGTGATACTTCAGACAGAACAGAGTAGTGATACTTCAGATAGAACAGAGCAGTGATACTTCAGATAGACCAGAGTAGTGATACTTCAGATAGAACAGAGTTGTGATACTTCAGATAGAACAGAGTTGTGATACTTCAGACAGAACAGAGTTGTGATACTTCAGACAGAACAGAGTTGTGATACTTCAGATAGAGTAGTGATACTTCCGATAGAACAGAGTAGTGATACTTCAGATAGAGTAGTGATACTTCAGATAGAACAGAGTAGTGATACTTCAGATAGAGTAGTGATACTTCAGACAGAACAGAGTAGTGATACTTCAGATAGAGTAGTGATACTTCAGATATAACAGAGTAGTGATACTTCAGATAGAACAGAGTAGTGATACTTCAGATAGAACAGAGTAGTGATACTTCAGATAGAACAGAGTAGTGATACTTCAGATAGAGTAGTGATACTTTAGACAGAACAGAGTAGTGATACTTCAGATAGAGTAGTGATACTTCAGATATAACAGAGTAGTGATACTTCAGATAGAACAGAGTAGTGATACTTCAGATAGAGTAGTGATACTTCAGGTAGAACAGAGTAGTGATACTTCAGATAGAGTAGTGATACTTCAGACAGAACAGAGTAGTGATACTTCAGATAGAACAGAGCAGTGATACTTCAGATAGACCAGAGTAGTGATACTTCAGATAGAACAGAGTTGTGATACTTCAGATAGAACAGAGTAGTGATACTTCAGATAGAACAGAGTTGTGATACTTCAGACAGAACAGAGTTGTGATACTTCAGACAGAACAGAGTTGTGATACTTCAGATAGAGTAGTGATACTTCAGATAGAACAGAGTAGTGATACTTCAGATAGAGTAGTGATACTTCAGATAGAACAGAGTAGTGATACTCCAGATAGAGTAGTGATACTTCAGATAGAACAGAGTAGTGATACTTCAGATAGAGTAGTGATACTTCAGATAGAACAGAGTAGTGATACTTCAGATAGAACAGAGTAGTGATACTTCAGATAGAGTAGTGATACTTCAGACAGAACAGAGTAGTGATACTTCAGATAGAACAGAGTAGTGATACTTCAGATAGAACAGAGTAGTGATATTTCAGATAGAACAGAGTAGTGATACTTCAGATAGAACAGAGTAGTGATACTTCAGATAGAACAGAGTAGTGATACTTCAGATAGAGTAGTGATACTTCAGGTAGAACAGAGTAGTGATACTTCAGATAGAGTAGTGATACTTCAGATATAACAGAGTTGTGATACTTCAGATAGAACAGAGTAGTGATACTTCAGATAGAGTAGTGATACTTCAGGTAGAACAGAGTAGTGATACTTCAGATAGAGAATTGATACTTCAGACAGAACAGAGTAGTGATACTTCAGATAGAACAGAGCAGTGATACTTCAGATAGACCAGAGTAGTGATACTTCAGATAGAAAGGAGTTGTGATACTTCAGATAGAACAGAGTAGTGATACTTCAGATAGAACAGAGTTGTGATACTTCAGACAGAACAGAGTTGTGATACTTCAGACAGAACAGAGTTGTGATACTTCAGATAGAGTAGTGATACTTCAGATAGAACAGAGTAGTGATACTTCAGATAGAGTAGTGATACTTCAGATAGAACAGAGTAGTGATACTTCAGATAGAACAGAGTAGTGATACTTCAGATAGAGTAGTGATACTTCAGGTAGAACAGAGTAGTGATACTTCAGATAGAGTAGTGATACTTCAGACAGAACAGAGTAGTGATACTTCAGATAGAACAGAGCAGTGATACTTCAGATAGACCAGAGTAGTGATACTTCAGATAGAAAGGAATTGTGATACTTCAGATAGAACAGAGTAGTGATACTTCAGATAGAACAGAGTAGTGATACTTCAGGTAGAACAGAGTAGTGATACTTCAGATAGAACAGAGTAGTGATACTTCAGATAGAGTAGTGATACTTCAGATAGAACAGAGTAGTGATACTTCAGATAGAGTAGTGATACTTCAGATAGAACAGAGTAGTGATACTTCAGATAGAGTAGTGATACTTCAGATAGAACAGAGTAGTGATACTTCAGATAGAACAGAGTAGTGATACTTCAGATAGAACAGAGTAGTGATACTTCAGATAGAACAGAGTAGTGATACTTCAGATAGAGTAGCGATACTTCAGATAGAGTAGTGATACTTCAGATATAACAGAGTAGTGATACTTCAGATAGAACAGAGTAGTGATACTTCAGATAGAGTAGTGATACTTCAGGTAGAACAGAGTAGTGATACTTCAGATAGAGTAGTGATACTTCAGACAGAACAGAGTAGTGATACTTCAGATAGAACAGAGCAGTGATACTTCAGATAGACCAGAGTAGTGATACTTCAGATAGAAAGGAGTTGTGATACTTCAGATAGAACAGAGTAGTGATACTTCAGACAGAACAGAGTTGTGATACTTCAGATAGAGTAGTGATACTTCAGATAGAACAGAGTAGTGATACTTCAGATAGAGTAGTGATACTTCAGATAGAACAGAGTAGTGATACTTCAGATAGAGTAGTGATACTTCAGATAGAACAGAGTAGTGATACTTCAGATAGAGTAGTGATACTTCAGATAGAACAGAGTAGTGATACTTCAGATAGAACAGAGTAGTGATACTTCAGATAGAGTAGTGATACTTCAGACAGAACAGAGTAGTGATACTTCAGATAGAACAGAGTAGTGATACTTCAGATAGAACAGAGTAGTGATATTTCAGATAGAACAGAGTAGTGATACTTCAGATAGAACAGAGTAGTGATACTTCAGATAGAACAGAGTAGTGATACTTCAGATAGAGTAGTGATACTTCAGGTAGAACAGAGTAGTGATACTTCAGATAGAGTAGTGATACTTCAGATATAACAGAGTTGTGATACTTCAGATAGAACAGAGTAGTGATACTTCAGATAGAACAGAGTAGTGATACTTCAGATAGAACAGAGTTGTGATACTTCAGATAGAACAGAGTAGTGATACTTCAGATAGAACAGAGTTGTGATACTTCAGACAGAACAGAGTTGTGATACTTCAGACAGAACAGAGTTGTGATACTTCAGATAGAGTAGTGATACTTCAGATAGAACAGAGTAGTGATACTTCAGATAGAGTAGTGATACTTCAGATAGAACAGAGTAGTGATACTCCAGATAGAGTAGTGATACTTCAGATAGAACAGAGTAGTGATACTTCAGATAGAGTAGTGATACTTCAGATAGAACAGAGTAGTGATACTTCAGATAGAACAGAGTAGTGATACTTCAGATAGAGTAGTGATACTTCAGACAGAACAGAGTAGTGATACTTCAGATAGAACAGAGTAGTGATACTTCAGATAGAACAGAGTAGTGATATTTCAGATAGAACAGAGTAGTGATACTTCAGATAGAACAGAGTAGTGATACTTCAGATAGAACAGAGTAGTGATACTTCAGATAGAGTAGTGATACTTCAGGTAGAACAGAGTAGTGATACTTCAGATAGAGTAGTGATACTTCAGATATAACAGAGTTGTGATACTTCAGATAGAACAGAGTAGTGATACTTCAGATAGAGTAGTGATACTTCAGGTAGAACAGAGTAGTGATACTTCAGATAGAGAATTGATACTTCAGACAGAACAGAGTAGTGATACTTCAGATAGAACAGAGCAGTGATACTTCAGATAGACCAGAGTAGTGATACTTCAGATAGAAAGGAGTTGTGATACTTCAGATAGAACAGAGTAGTGATACTTCAGATAGAACAGAGTTGTGATACTTCAGACAGAACAGAGTTGTGATACTTCAGACAGAACAGAGTTGTGATACTTCAGATAGAGTAGTGATACTTCAGATAGAACAGAGTAGTGATACTTCAGATAGAGTAGTGATACTTCAGATAGAACAGAGTAGTGATACTTCAGATAGAACAGAGTAGTGATACTTCAGATAGAGTAGTGATACTTCAGGTAGAACAGAGTAGTGATACTTCAGATAGAGTAGTGATACTTCAGACAGAACAGAGTAGTGATACTTCAGATAGAACAGAGCAGTGATACTTCAGATAGACCAGAGTAGTGATACTTCAGATAGAAAGGAATTGTGATACTTCAGATAGAACAGAGTAGTGATACTTCAGATAGAACAGAGTAGTGATACTTCAGGTAGAACAGAGTAGTGATACTTCAGATAGAACAGAGTAGTGATACTTCAGATAGAGTAGTGATACTTCAGATAGAACAGAGTAGTGATACTTCAGATAGAGTAGTGATACTTCAGATAGAACAGAGTAGTGATACTTCAGATAGAGTAGTGATACTTCAGATAGAACAGAGTAGTGATACTTCAGATAGAACAGAGTAGTGATACTTCAGATAGAACAGAGTAGTGATACTTCAGATAGAACAGAGTAGTGATACTTCAGATAGAGTAGCGATACTTCAGATAGAGTAGTGATACTTCAGATATAACAGAGTAGTGATACTTCAGATAGAACAGAGTAGTGATACTTCAGATAGAGTAGTGATACTTCAGGTAGAACAGAGTAGTGATACTTCAGATAGAGTAGTGATACTTCAGACAGAACAGAGTAGTGATACTTCAGATAGAACAGAGCAGTGATACTTCAGATAGACCAGAGTAGTGATACTTCAGATAGAAAGGAGTTGTGATACTTCAGATAGAACAGAGTAGTGATACTTCAGACAGAACAGAGTTGTGATACTTCAGATAGAGTAGTGATACTTCAGATAGAACAGAGTAGTGATACTTCAGATAGAGTAGTGATACTTCAGATAGAACAGAGTAGTGATACTTCAGATAGAGTAGTGATACTTCAGATAGAACAGAGTAGTGATACTTCAGATAGAGTAGTGATACTTCAGATAGAACAGAGTAGTGATACTTCAGATAGAACAGAGTAGTGATACTTCAGATAGAGTAGTGATACTTCAGACAGAACAGAGTAGTGATACTTCAGATAGAACAGAGTAGTGATACTTCAGATAGAGTAGTGATACTTCAGATAGAACAGAGCAGTGATACTTCAGATAGACCAGAGTAGTGATACTTCAGATAGAACAGAGTAGTGATATTTCAGATAGAACAGAGTAGTGATACTTCAGATAGAACAGAGTAGTGATACTTCAGATAGAACAGAGTAGTGATACTTCAGATAGAGTAGTGATACTTCAGGTAGAACAGAGTAGTGATACTTCAGATAGAGTAGTGATACTTCAGATATAACAGAGTTGTGATACTTCAGATAGAACAGAGTAGTGATACTTCAGATAGAGTAGTGATACTTCAGGTAGAACAGAGTAGTGATACTTCAGATAGAGTATTGATACTTCAGACAGAACAGAGTAGTGATACTTCAGATAGAACAGAGCAGTGATACTTCAGATAGACCAGAGTAGTGATACTTCAGATAGAAAGGAGTTGTGATACTTCAGATAGAACAGAGTAGTGATACTTCAGATAGAACAGAGTTGTGATACTTCAGACAGAACAGAGTTGTGATACTTCAGACAGAAAAGAGTTGTGATACTTCAGATAGAGTAGTGATACTTCAGATAGAACAGAGTAGTGATACTTCAGATAGAGTAGTGATACTTCAGATAGAACAGAGTAGTGATACTTCAGATAGAACAGAGTAGTGATACTTCAGATAGAGTAGTGATACTTCAGGTAGAACAGAGTAGTGATACTTCAGATAGAGTAGTGATACTTCAGACAGAACAGAGTAGTGATACTTCAGATAGAACAGAGCAGTGATACTTCAGATAGACCAGAGTAGTGATACTTCAGATAGAAATGAGTTGTGATACTTCAGATAGAACAGAGTAGTGATACTTCAGATAGAACAGAGTAGTGATACTTCAGGTAGAACAGAGTAGTGATACTTCAGATAGAACAGAGTAGTGATACTTCAGATAGAGTAGTGATACTTCAGATAGAACAGAGTAGTGATACTTCAGATAGAGTAGTGATACTTCAGATAGAACAGAGTAGTGATACTTCAGATAGAGTAGTGATACTTCAGATAGAACAGAGTAGTGATACTTCAGACAGAACAGAGTAGTGATACTTCAGATAGAACAGAGTAGTGATACTTCAGATAGAACAGAGTAGTGATACTTCAGATAGAACAGAGTAGTGATACTTCAGATAGAGTAGTGATACTTCAGATAGAGTAGTGATACTTCAGATATAACAGAGTAGTGATACTTCAGATAGAACAGAGTAGTGATACTTCAGATAGAGTAGTGATACTTCAGGTAGAACAGAGTAGTGATACTTCAGATAGGGTAGTGATACTTCAGACAGAACAGAGTTGTGATACTTCAGACAGAACAGAGTTGTGATACTTCAGATAGAGTAGTGATACTTCAGGTAGAACAGAGTAGTGATACTTCAGATAGAGTAGTGATACTTCAGATATAACAGAGTTGTGATACTTCAGATAGAACAGAGTAGTGATACTTCAGATAGAGTAGTGATACTTCAGGTAGAACAGAGTAGTGATACTTCAGATAGAGTATTGATACTTCAGACAGAACAGAGTAGTGATACTTCAGATAGAACAGAGCAGTGATACTTCAGATAGACCAGAGTAGTGATACTTCAGATAGAAAGGAGTTGTGATACTTCAGATAGAACAGAGTAGTGATACTTCAGATAGAACAGAGTTGTGATACTTCAGACAGAACAGAGTTGTGATACTTCAGACAGAACAGAGTTGTGATACTTCAGATAGAGTAGTGATACTTCAGATAGAACAGAGTAGTGATACTTCAGATAGAGTAGTGATACTTCAGATAGAACAGAGTAGTGATACTTCAGATAGAACAGAGTAGTGATACTTCAGATAGAGTAGTGATACTTCAGGTAGAACAGAGTAGTGATACTTCAGATAGAGTAGTGATACTTCAGACAGAACAGAGTAGTGATACTTCAGATAGAACAGAGCAGTGATACTTCAGATAGACCAGAGTAGTGATACTTCAGATAGAAATGAGTTGTGATACTTCAGATAGAACAGAGTAGTGATACTTCAGATAGAACAGAGTAGTGATACTTCAGGTAGAACAGAGTAGTGATACTTCAGATAGAACAGAGTAGTGATACTTCAGATAGAGTAGTGATACTTCAGATAGAACAGAGTAGTGATACTTCAGATAGAGTAGTGATACTTCAGATAGAACAGAGTAGTGATACTTCAGATAGAGTAGTGATACTTCAGATAGAACAGAGTAGTGATACTTCAGACAGAACAGAGTAGTGATACTTCAGATAGAACAGAGTAGTGATACTTCAGATAGAACAGAGTAGTGATACTTCAGATAGAACAGAGTAGTGATACTTCAGATAGAGTAGTGATACTTCAGATAGAGTAGTGATACTTCAGATATAACAGAGTAGTGATACTTCAGATAGAACAGAGTAGTGATACTTCAGATAGAGTAGTGATACTTCAGGTAGAACAGAGTAGTGATACTTCAGATAGGGTAGTGATACTTCAGACAGAACAGAGTTGTGATACTTCAGACAGAACAGAGTTGTGATACTTCAGATAGAGTAGTGATACTTCCGATAGAACAGAGTAGTGATACTTCAGATAGAGTAGTGATACTTCAGATAGAACAGAGTAGTGATACTTCAGATAGAGTAGTGATACTTCAGACAGAACAGAGTAGTGATACTTCAGATAGAGTAGTGATACTTCAGATATAACAGAGTAGTGATACTTCAGATAGAACAGAGTAGTGATACTTCAGATAGAACAGAGTAGTGATACTTCAGATAGAACAGAGTAGTGATACTTCAGATAGAGTAGTGATACTTTAGACAGAACAGAGTAGTGATACTTCAGATAGAGTAGTGATACTTCAGATATAACAGAGTAGTGATACTTCAGATAGAACAGAGTAGTGATACTTCAGATAGAGTAGTGATACTTCAGGTAGAACAGAGTAGTGATACTTCAGATAGAGTAGTGATACTTCAGACAGAACAGAGTAGTGATACTTCAGATAGAACAGAGCAGTGATACTTCAGATAGACCAGAGTAGTGATACTTCAGATAGAACAGAGTTGTGATACTTCAGATAGAACAGAGTAGTGATACTTCAGATAGAACAGAGTTGTGATACTTCAGACAGAACAGAGTTGTGATACTTCAGACAGAACAGAGTTGTGATACTTCAGATAGAGTAGTGATACTTCAGATAGAACAGAGTAGTGATACTTCAGATAGAGTAGTGATACTTCAGATAGAACAGAGTAGTGATACTCCAGATAGAGTAGTGATACTTCAGATAGAACAGAGTAGTGATACTTCAGATAGAGTAGTGATACTTCAGATAGAACAGAGTAGTGATACTTCAGATAGAACAGAGTAGTGATACTTCAGATAGAGTAGTGATACTTCAGACAGAACAGAGTAGTGATACTTCAGATAGAACAGAGTAGTGATACTTCAGATAGAACAGAGTAGTGATATTTCAGATAGAACAGAGTAGTGATACTTCAGATAGAACAGAGTAGTGATACTTCAGATAGAACAGAGTAGTGATACTTCAGATAGAGTAGTGATACTTCAGGTAGAACAGAGTAGTGATACTTCAGATAGAGTAGTGATACTTCAGATATAACAGAGTTGTGATACTTCAGATAGAACAGAGTAGTGATACTTCAGATAGAGTAGTGATACTTCAGGTAGAACAGAGTAGTGATACTTCAGATAGAGTAGTGATACTTCAGATAGAACAGAGCAGTGATACTTCAGATAGACCAGAGTAGTGATACTTCAGATAGAAAGGAGTTGTGATACTTCAGATAGAACAGAGTAGTGATACTTCAGATAGAACAGAGTTGTGATACTTCAGACAGAACAGAGTTGTGATACTTCAGACAGAACAGAGTTGTGATACTTCAGATAGAGTAGTGATACTTCAGATAGAACAGAGTAGTGATACTTCAGATAGAGTAGTGATACTTCAGATAGAACAGAGTAGTGATACTTCAGATAGAACAGAGTAGTGATACTTCAGATAGAGTAGTGATACTTCAGGTAGAACAGAGTAGTGATACTTCAGATAGAGTAGTGATACTTCAGACAGAACAGAGTAGTGATACTTCAGATAGAACAGAGCAGTGATACTTCAGATAGACCAGAGTAGTGATACTTCAGATAGAAAGGAATTGTGATACTTCAGATAGAACAGAGTAGTGATACTTCAGATAGAACAGAGTAGTGATACTTCAGGTAGAACAGAGTAGTGATACTTCAGATAGAACAGAGTAGTGATACTTCAGATAGAGTAGTGATACTTCAGATAGAACAGAGTAGTGATACTTCAGATAGAGTAGTGATACTTCAGATAGAACAGAGTAGTGATACTTCAGATAGAGTAGTGATACTTCAGATAGAACAGAGTAGTGATACTTCAGATAGAACAGAGTAGTGATACTTCAGATAGAACAGAGTAGTGATACTTCAGATAGAACAGAGTAGTGATACTTCAGATAGAGTAGCGATACTTCAGATAGAGTAGTGATACTTCAGATATAACAGAGTAGTGATACTTCAGATAGAACAGAGTAGTGATACTTCAGATAGAGTAGTGATACTTCAGGTAGAACAGAGTAGTGATACTTCAGATAGAGTAGTGATACTTCAGACAGAACAGAGTAGTGATACTTCAGATAGAACAGAGCAGTGATACTTCAGATAGACCAGAGTAGTGATACTTCAGATAGAAAGGAGTTGTGATACTTCAGATAGAACAGAGTAGTGATACTTCAGACAGAACAGAGTTGTGATACTTCAGATAGAGTAGTGATACTTCAGATAGAACAGAGTAGTGATACTTCAGATAGAGTAGTGATACTTCAGATAGAACAGAGTAGTGATACTTCAGATAGAGTAGTGATACTTCAGATAGAACAGAGTAGTGATACTTCAGATAGAGTAGTGATACTTCAGATAGAACAGAGTAGTGATACTTCAGATAGAACAGAGTAGTGATACTTCAGATAGAGTAGTGATACTTCAGACAGAACAGAGTAGTGATACTTCAGATAGAACAGAGTAGTGATACTTCAGATAGAACAGAGTAGTGATATTTCAGATAGAACAGAGTAGTGATACTTCAGATAGAACAGAGTAGTGATACTTCAGATAGAACAGAGTAGTGATACTTCAGATAGAGTAGTGATACTTCAGGTAGAACAGAGTAGTGATACTTCAGATAGAGTAGTGATACTTCAGATATAACAGAGTTGTGATACTTCAGATAGAACAGAGTAGTGATACTTCAGATAGAGTAGTGATACTTCAGGTAGAACAGAGTAGTGATACTTCAGATAGAGTATTGATACTTCAGACAGAACAGAGTAGTGATACTTCAGATAGAACAGAGCAGTGATACTTCAGATAGACCAGAGTAGTGATACTTCAGATAGAAAGGAGTTGTGATACTTCAGATAGAACAGAGTAGTGATACTTCAGATAGAACAGAGTTGTGATACTTCAGACAGAACAGAGTTGTGATACTTCAGACAGAACAGAGTTGTGATACTTCAGATAGAGTAGTGATACTTCAGATAGAACAGAGTAGTGATACTTCAGATAGAGTAGTGATACTTCAGATAGAACAGAGTAGTGATACTTCAGATAGAACAGAGTAGTGATACTTCAGATAGAGTAGTGATACTTCAGGTAGAACAGAGTAGTGATACTTCAGATAGAGTAGTGATACTTCAGACAGAACAGAGTAGTGATACTTCAGATAGAACAGAGCAGTGATACTTCAGATAGACCAGAGTAGTGATACTTCAGATAGAAATGAGTTGTGATACTTCAGATAGAACAGAGTAGTGATACTTCAGATAGAACAGAGTAGTGATACTTCAGGTAGAACAGAGTAGTGATACTTCAGATAGAACAGAGTAGTGATACTTCAGATAGAGTAGTGATACTTCAGATAGAACAGAGTAGTGATACTTCAGATAGAGTAGTGATACTTCAGATAGAACAGAGTAGTGATACTTCAGATAGAGTAGTGATACTTCAGATAGAACAGAGTAGTGATACTTCAGACAGAACAGAGTAGTGATACTTCAGATAGAACAGAGTAGTGATACTTCAGATAGAACAGAGTAGTGATACTTCAGATAGAACAGAGTAGTGATACTTCAGATAGAGTAGTGATACTTCAGATAGAGTAGTGATACTTCAGATATAACAGAGTAGTGATACTTCAGATAGAACAGAGTAGTGATACTTCAGATAGAGTAGTGATACTTCAGGTAGAACAGAGTAGTGATACTTCAGATAGGGTAGTGATACTTCAGACAGAACAGAGTAGTGATACTTCAGATAGAACAGAGCAGTGATACTTCAGATAGACCAGAGTAGTGATACTTCAGATAGAAAGGAGTTGTGATACTTCAGATAGAACAGAGTAGTGATACTTCAGATAGAACAGAGTAGTGATACTTCAGGTAGAACAGAGTAGTGATACCTCAGATAGAACAGAGTAGTGATACTTCAGATAGAGTAGTGATACTTCAGATAGAACAGAGTAGTGATACTTCAGATAGAGTAGTGATACTTCAGATAGAACAGAGTAGTGATACTTCAGATAGAGTAGTGATACTTCAGATAGAACAGAGTAGTGATACTTCAGACAGAACAGAGTAGTGATACTTCAGATAGAACAGAGTAGTGATACTTCAGATAGAACAGAGTAGTGATACTTCAGATAGAGTAGTGATACTTCAGACAGAACAGAGTAGTGATACTTCAGATAGAACAGAGCAGTGATACTTCAGATAGACCAGAGTAGTGATACTTCAGATAGAAAGGAGTTGTGATACTTCAGATAGAACAGAGTAGTGATACTTCAGATAGAACAGAGTAGTGATACTTCAGGTAGAACAGAGTAGTGATACTTCAGATAGAACAGAGTAGTGATACTTCAGATAGAGTAGTGATACTTCAGATAGAACAGAGTAGTGATACTTCAGATAGAGTAGTGATACTTCAGATAGAACAGAGTAGTGATACTTCAGATAGAGTAGTGATACTTCAGATAGAACAGAGTAGTGATACTTCAGACAGAACAGAGTAGTGATACTTCAGATAGAACAGAGTAGTGATACTTCAGATAGAACAGAGTAGTGATACTTCAGATAGAACAGAGTAGTGATACTTCAGATAGAGTAGTGATACTTCAGATAGAGTAGTGATACTTCAGATAGAACAGAGTAGTGATACTTCAGATAGAGTAGTGATACTTGAGGTAGAACAGAGTAGTGATACTTCAGATAGAGTAGTGATACTTCAGACAGAACAGAGTAGTGATACTTCAGATAGAACAGAGCAGTGATACTTCAGATAGACCAGAGTAGTGATACTTCAGATAGAAAGGAGTTGTGATACTTCAGATAGAACAGAGTAGTTATACTTCAGATAGAACAGAGTAGTGATACTTCAGGTAGAACAGAGTAGTGATACTTCAGATAGAACAGAGTAGTGATACTTCAGATAGAGTAGTGATACTTCAGATAGAACAGAGTAGTGATACTTCAGATAGAGTAGTGATACTTCAGATAGAACAGAGTAGTGATACTTCAGATAGAGTAGTGATACTTCAGATAGAACAGAGTAGTGATACTTCAGACAGAACAGAGTAGTGATACTTCAGATAGAACAGAGTAGTGATACTTCAGATAGAACAGAGTAGTGATACTTCAGATAGAGTAGTGATACTTCACATAGAGTAGTGATACTTCAGATATAACAGAGTAGTGATACTTCAGATAGAACAGAGTAGTGATACTTCAGATAGAGTAGTGATACTTCAGGTAGAACAGAGTAGTGATACTTCAGATAGAGTAGTGATACTTCAGACAGAACAGAGTAGTGATACTTCAGATAGAACAGAGCAGTGATACTTCAGATAGACCAGAGTAGTGATACTTCAGATAGAATAGAGTTGTGATACTTCAGATAGAACAGAGTAGTGATACTTCAGATAGAACAGAGTAGTGATACTTCAGGTAGAACAGAGTAGTGATACTTCAGATAGAACAGAGTAGTGATACTTCAGATAGGACAGAGTAGTGATACTTCAGATAGAACAGAGTTGTGATACTTCAGACAGAACAGAGTTGTGATACTTCAGATAGAGTAGTGATACTTCAGATAGAACAGAGTAGTGATACTTCAGATAGAGTAGTGATACTTCAGATAGAACAGAGTAGTGATACTTCAGATAGAGTAGTGATACTTCAGATAGAACAGAGTAGTGATACTTCAGACAGAACAGAGTAGTGATACTTCAGATAGAACAGAGTAGTGATACTTCAGATAGAACAGAGTAGTGATACTTCAGATAGAGTAGTGATACTTCAGATAGAACAGAGTAGTGATACTTCAGATAGAGTAGTGATATTTCAGATAGAACAGAGTAGTGATACTTC
Organism: Oncorhynchus mykiss; assembly: GCF_057628025.1. Classification (NCBI taxonomy): domain Eukaryota; kingdom Metazoa; phylum Chordata; class Actinopteri; order Salmoniformes; family Salmonidae; genus Oncorhynchus; species Oncorhynchus mykiss. The sequence continues at coordinate 101,248,786 of NC_143023.1, read as the reverse complement.
AGACAGAACAGAGTAGTGGTACTTCAGATAGAACAGAGTAGTGATACTTCAGATAGAGTAGTGATACTTCAGATAGAGTAGTGATACTTCAGATAGAACAGAGTAGTGATACTTCAGATAGAGTAGTGATACTTCAGATAGAACAGAGTAGTGATACTTCAGATAGAACAGAGTAGTGATACTTCAGATAGAGTAGTGATACTTCAGATAGAACAGAGTAGTGATACTTCAGATAGAGTAGTGATACTTCAGATAGAACAGAGTAGTGATACTTCAGACAGAACAGAGTAGTGATACTTCAGATAGAACAGAGTAGTGATACTTCAGATCGAACAGAGTAATGATACTTCAGATAAAATAGAGTAGTGATACTTAAAATAGAACAGAGTAGTGATACTTCAGATAGAGTAGTGATACTTCAGATAGAACAGAGTAGTGATACTTCAGATAGAGTAGTGATACTTCAGACAGAACAGAGTAGTGATAATTCAGATGGAACAGAGTAATGATACTTCAGATCGAACAGAGTAATGGTACTTCAGGTAGAGCAGTGATACTTTAGATAGGACAGATTAGTGATACTTCAGATAGAGTTGTGATACTTCAGATAGAACAGAGTAGTGATACTTCAGGTAGAGTAGTGATACTTTAGATAGGACAGATTAGAGATATTTCAGATAGAACAGAGTAGTGATACTTCAGATAGAACAGAGTGGAGAATAAAGTAGACGGCACGAGTCAAAATTCTGATTTATGACCCTATGTCCGGATGACGCGTACGTGCCCAAATATGGGTATCCGGTTAGGACATCCTGTTGGACATCCTGTTCCTGTTGTCACGTGTTAGAGGGTGTGTTATTTTATATCTATATTGCATCTATTCCTTTGAAGTTGTCGTGATGATTGATGTGTAGGGACCTGGTTGAACAGGGGGGGGATGTGTTTGAACATTTCAAAGAGGGTGACCCCACACCCACCCTATTTTATTGCCCTTAGGGTTGTTATCTATGAAGTAGGAATGTCCGGGGGGGTTGTATTTGCGGCCGACGTATTATAAATAAATCCCAAAACAAGACATGCGGCCCTAAACAACACTAAACAAGATTTTAAAAATAAACATGGATTTTGCAAAGCAGTGATGACTGTAACAAAGGAAGCAGGACCTCGGCTGAAACATAGAGAAAGGGCCAAGTATAAAGCCACAATATACGATGCGACAAAAAAGCGGTTTCTAAGAGTGTATAGAACCAAAATACCGCCCACAACTGCGCTGAAAGATCAAGTGCTGATGTCTAATGGACAGCAATGGGAGTATCAGTTTGTTTACCTGGCCTGTAGAGAGAAACTCTATACCATAGCCGAATGAGAAGAATATACAGACCAGGCTTTAGAAGTGGACTACAGGCTTGAAGACTTGCCGTTTTTTTTACAAGGTTGTATTTCCCGAACAGAGAGTTATCACAAAGGGGTATAGCGTGTTCACTGGCTACGAGACCCATTGGAAAGGTGCCCCTGACTCCTCAGGTAGAGTATTTCATAGGGTGAAAATACAAAGAAAGAATGGACTTCCATGTGGATGTGTGGAGTTCTATATTAGCAACGAGGAAACCCGCAACCAAAACATTCATGATGGTGGCCTGACTGGGGATTTTAGGTTGCGCATGCTTATTTCTTTTAAAAGTTGGGATCTAATGGAATTGAAAATGTTAGTTGTTGGACGCTCTTTTTGTACAGAGTCAACAGCGGCAGAGCATTGTTCATCTAAGGAAGTGCATATTAGATACTGTATGAATCCTGAGGATTATGATTCATAGGAACCCCAAGAAGGTACATCCTCAGAAGGGTCAACCCCCGAAAAAAACTAAGTACGCGGCTGCGTTAACTACGCCCTGATACCCAAAGGACTGGTTCAACAATAAAGGGAGTGCCCTTAAAGCCTCCAGTTCTTAATTTCAGCATATATTACATGGATATGCGTGCTTCTACACCTGCATTGCTTGCTGTTTGGGGTTTAAGGCTGGGTTTCTGTACAGCACTTTGAGATATCAGCTGATGTACGAAGGGCTTTATAAATAAATTTGATTTGATTTGATTTTTGATTTGATATTCATACAACATACCAGGACTCCGATACATCATGGGGGCCAGGCTCTATGCCTCGCAGCCCAACATTCTACTCCCCCCAGTCAAGACCCACGACACCCCCTACATGTACACAGCCTAAGGATGTGTTTGATGTGGTGGTCAGTACTATTTTTGTGGACCATCAAGGCCTCTGTAGCCACACTTTTAGACGTGGTGAATTGAGAGTATATAAGAGAAAAATGCAGCGGTTGTGAGATCAATCACCCCAGCCAGCGCCACCATCCGTGCCTATACGAGCCCCCAAGATACTACTTCTTCAACCATTTTGAGGAGCTGGTGAAAAGACTGTGGTCCTGCAGGTTTATACCTTCGCTGGTCAGAGCCCTGGAGTCTAGGGGTCTTGTGCCTTCTATACCCAGAGTTTACGGGGTAACCGAGGCTTAACTACAGGAACTGAAGGAGGAGATCTACATCCACGAGAAACTCAAAGAAATACGCAACACCCTTGTCGTGTCTTTACTATCATTAAATTGAAGACAAAGATTCTCTGTAATTAGTATTACGCGATCAAACTGATTAATCATGTAACTGTAATTAACTAGAAAGTCGGGGCACCAAGGAAAATATTCAGATTACAAAGTTATAATTGCGAATATAACCTTTCAGATATTTTCATATCTGATCCAAAGTCTTCTGATTAATGAATTATTTACTTTACCTCACGTTAGTCTCATCCCAAACGTCGTAAATTGTTGATTATCTGCACGAACCCAGTCTTCACTTTGAGTCATCCATACATCAATTGTCTTGAATCATTCATTTATTACTAACTAAGTAATTCACAGAAATGCATGAACAAACAGTAAATATGGTTACAAGAAATTATAGGAGAATGTGCCCCTAGTGGGCTGAACCGGCATCACGGCTTGATGAACAAAAGGGGGAGTGGGGGTCGACTGAGAAGTCACTACAGAGTTGATAATTATAACAATTGAAATGCTAATCCTTTGCACGTGAACGCTCACTCATTCGGGAACAATTGCAATCAACATATATATTTACGCTCAGTGTGTCATCTTGATCGCTGTTGAAAAGTTGTTTATTTTGTAGAATTGTCCGTCTCTCTCCCACGTTATCTCTGTTGAGGTTAGAGTGGATTGTTCAGAGTGACATTCATTCATTCATTATAGAATGAATGTTTCAGCGGTTGTCGTTCTTCGCGTTCAATGATACCGAATTCCTGGCTGCAGACTAGTAATTAATATCAAAGACTTGTTCTTATTTTGTCGGTGTCGATAGTCTAAGAGTTTAACCACGTAGTATTGTTAAAATATTCAGCATTGGTCTACAACCTTTGTACCCTCGTAATGGAGGAAAACATGGTCTTACTGAGAATTTCTCAAAGTTGGGTTTTATTTGGAATTGCAGAAAAGGGCTGTCCCAGGATGCCTGACCCTAACTGGGCTCAGCGGCAGTCCTCTGATTTAGTTAAACTCAAAAGGGAATTGGAGTTTCCTTCAATAAACAGTTAAAATCACATTGTAAAATTGTGTAAACAGTATCATACTCACTCATTCATCTTATACAACAATTAGATGTAAACCTCATATCTGAGGCTATTATATAAACAAAATATGGTAATGTGGCCACAGCGTCTCCCATGAGCTTCCTCAAGTTGTAACAAATGGACCTGTTCGTAGCTGGATTCTTCACCGGTCTTTTATACTTTCTCCGGAACATGAAATTTGTTCTGTGAGGTGGAAGAAATTCCTTTGTTCTCTATGAAAATTCACTCTGTCTCTTATACTGTGTGGCCATGAGGCAGGGTCTTCTCAGGAATTTACGACCTCTCTCTGACCACAGCAGCCTAGTTGAAGGAGGCAGGGGGCAGGCAGGGAGAGGGGGATGGGCTTGCTCTACCCAAAGAGGGCAACGTCATGACACCCTGGTTGACGACAACAAATACAGGGAAGCTGTGGTGGCTGATGTGATGACTTTCTGGCTCAATAAACCCCAAGAGAACGAGTAACAATATATATTTGTTATTTAGATGTAAAGCAATGGGCAACTATATGCATACGATGTTAGAGAGAATAAATACATGTTTTCTTTTGAGAGAACTTACAAATGTTATGCATCAAATTATTGAAAATAAAGTGAACAATGTATCATTCTACACAACACACAATGCCTGGGCTAATGTAGAGCGTTTGCTAAAAATGGAGCAGATCATGAATCATGTACGACATGCGGGCGAGAGTCTACAATGGACACAACTGGTATCCCGTCTTGTGGATGATTCTGAAGAACTAGAAACAACTTTGTCTAAGATTTTACTTTATTTGTTTGAAATACCATTTAATTGTAACATGTATCATATTTGTTGTTTGTGTACTTATATAGCGGATGTGTGTGTTTTAAAAATTCAGCGACAAAATCTAAAACCAAATATACAGAGTTTTGAATGCTGGGATCATTGAGAAAACAGGGACAAGTATCCTGCAACGAATCCTGAATTGTCTGTAATACTTGATGTTTGCAGAAAATAAAAAATACATTCAAAATGAAAATGAAATGTTGTCGTTATTTGAAAGTGGCTCATTAACGTTATTGTAGGATGGCGGAGCAGATGTTGAAAAACATTTATTATAACCCCTCCAACCCTGGGTCTTATAGGGGTAAGGAACGTTTACAGAGAGCTATAGCCGAAGAAACAGGTAGCCAGTTAAGCGCTGCTAAAGTGAATGAGTGGTTATCAGAGCAGGATGCATATACTCTACATAAACCTGTACGAAAACAACAAGTTTTTTCTACTCATCCCTTGTCACATTTCAGGGGGATCGATGTGACATGCAGGCCCTTGCAGATAAAAATTATGGAATACGCTACATGCTAACGGTTATAGATATTTTCTCTAAAAATCATTTGTAAGGGGCTTAAAAAATAAGAGCGGGGCAGAGATTACCGGGCCTTTGACTCTATCTTGAAGGAAGGAGGAGCCCCCAAGAAAGTGCAGACTGATGGCGGAAAATAATGTTTTTATAATACTTTTCAGAAACTCATGAAGAAGCACAATGTAGTACATTTTGCTACAGGCTCGGATTTGAAAGCTTCAGTTGTTGAACGCTTTAACAGAACTCTGAAGGAGCGAATGTGGATTTACAACACATATATCGATATAGTTCAAGATTTTTTTTATTTTAAATTCATAGTGGGGGACTTGGTGCGTATATCCAAGTTCAGGGGTGTTTTCGACAAAAAATATGAGCAAGGTTAAATCGATGAGCTGTTCACAGTTACCGAATGTCTACCGCACATACCCCCGGTCTACAAATTAAAAGATTATGACGGGGAACTTATAGAGGGATCTTTTATGAGAAGGAATTACAGAAGGAACAGTTGGGTAAAGACAAAGTCTTTCACGTGGAGGAGATTCTAGATTAAAAGAGAGAAAAGAGTCAAAAAATGGGTGCTGGTCCGCTGGAAAAATTGGCCCCAAAAGTTCAACAGAGAGAGAGAGCACGATGTGGTGGAGGCATCGGGGGTTAACTTAAACCCACATGCATGATAAAATACACCATCATTTGCGTGTACACAGGAGTGCATCATGGAACACAGCGGCTTCTACCTGACTCCCCAGTAATGCGTCCGTACATATATATCGTAATAATCAGAGTTCAAATTATACAACCAATTTTCCAAAGCCTATAGAGTTATCAGAGGCCTGGGAAGTAGGTCTCAGCGAGATTACATACCCCCATAGTTGGTATAATATCAAAGATAAGGACCGTGATTTTTATTGCAAAAGGATATCAGAACCTACGAAACTTATTAACCCTTAAAAAAGGGTTCTATAGAACTGTCGACAGGATCGTCTCAGAGTTGAATGAACTCAGAGTTGAATGAACTAACCCTGAACAATATGGAAATACTCTTTATCTACAACCCTATACATAAACGTGTACAAATCTCAGAGGATGCTGACGGGGGTATAAAGACCAGCGGTAATTTAGCCTTCATGTTGGGGATGGGTCCCAATAAATGGACGTATGTGAAAGATTAATTATTCCCATTCCCTGCGGATATACATGCAGGATTTTACAACATATTTGTGTATACCAACATCATACCCCATCAAAGGGTCAGAGATAGCTGTGTGTCCCTCCTGAGAACAGTTCATATAGACGGAAAGGACAGCGATATAGTCACTGTCAACTACGACAAGCCACACTATGTACCTGTAAGCAAGAAATATATTGAAAACATTCTGGTTGAGCTTAAAACGGATCAGAACGAAAACATTGAATTTACTTATGTAAAATGATTGTAAAACTCCACTTTAGACCCACCAAAACCTCTCTACATATATAATATAATATTAGTATTATATATTTTTATAAATATAATACAAATAAATTAAAAGGGTTATGGTCCACCAGCATCTCGACCCTAGCCGCTATGTCTCATACTATGTTGCTCAAGTCGGTAATGGGTTGCCCGGCTATTATGGATCCCCAACCATGTACGGTTCGGGGATAGGCGGTATATTTCGTAACCTCTTTAGGATGGTTTTACCGTTTATGAAGAGAGGCCTCAGCATAGCCAAACCACATTTAAAATCAGTGGCTAAAAATATAGTAAGTGAGGTTGTAGCCAATGCTATGACCAGAAGGGCGTCACCAGATGCCGAGCATCATCAAGAAGGCTCGGGCTTATGATGTTGTCTCGAAGACCAAAAAAGAGACCTCTGGGTATAAGGCGCAGGGTAACAGTTATAAGCGAAGGGTAACAGTTAAAAGAAACTCAAAGACGTGGTGAAGTGAGGAGGTCTGGACCAAAAACAACAAAAAGACTCAGAAGTATTTCCTAAAAGAACAAGCAACATGGCTCTTCTACACCGCATGTCCTCTGAAGCTATAAAGACAGAGCTCGATCTTTTCACTGCTCCCTTAACCCAACATTCAATAGAGAGGTCCAGTTACGTGGAGACAGCCCCACTCTCTGCCATTACGGACAACGGTGACAACTATCTGGACCGCAACAACATCTTGGTGCATTTACGTCTAAAAGTGACCAAAAGAGATTGTATTAATATTGCAGACGATGCCAAAGTGAGTCTCATTAATTACCCAGTGGCCACCATCTTCTCCCAAGTTGATGTGACTCTGGGGGAACACCTAATCAGCCACCTATCCTTATAGGGCTATCCTGGAACGTTTACTAAACTACTACGAAGACACTCTCAAGACACAATTCAGCGCCGGCTGTTTAGCAAGGATACTACAGGAGGGTCTATGGAATCGACAGACCCTTCCACCGGTGAAAACAAAGGACTGGAGGCACGCACTTGCTACTGTGCCGAATCTCGAGAGTTTCACCTGCTAGGGCCCATACACTCTGACATTTTCTTTCAAGAACGTTTACTCTTAAATTCGGTTGATTTAAGAATAAAATTAACCAGGGCTAAGGATGAGTGTTGCCTAATGTCTGCCCAGGACGGGGACTTTAGTTTAAAAGTGTTGGGGGCAACGCTTTTTATCTGTATCTCCGACAGTTCGTCTGGGTCACTCACAGGCTTTGATGAAAGGAAATTCCCTTTACCTTCTCCAAAGAATTACCATGAAAACCTTTAGCATACCTGTGGGCAGTAGAATCTGCAGTCAAGAAGACCTTTTTCTAGGCCCTTTACCCCGATACATTGTTATAGGTTTGGTTGATCACGCCTCTAATACGGGCAGCTTAGATAAAAACCCATTTAATTTTCAACACTTCAATGCAGAGTATGTAGCTCTCTGTCAGGACGGACATCAGGTCCCTGCTAAGGCTTTCCAACCGCAATTTAATAACAATATATCTGTGCGAGAATTTTACAATCTATTCCTGGCTACCGGGAGGCATCTAAAAGATCTCTCTTTACCTATTGACAGAAATTATTTTGCAGAGCGTTACACATTGTATGCTTTCAATTTATCACCTGATGATGAGATCTCAGGAAATTTGTCTGTTTGTTTACCAAGGTAACCTCAGGCTGGAAATGCATTTCCGTACACCTTTAGCCTGTACCGTTAGCATTATTGTTTATGCATGCTCTGATTCAATCTTGGAAGTGAAGTGACATTAGAAGAGGAAGGAGGAAGAAAAATCTCAACTTTTTTGATTCCTGCGGCTTTTCCCCCGGTTTTTCACATTTCCCCAAATATATTCAATAATTTTTGACCAAAAATGGATCAAAGATATACTACAGCATTAAACAAGATAACCTTTCCACTACATGCGGTCACCACTGTGTATTCTACCTATGCCAAAAAGCCTGGGGAGTTTCTTTTGAAGATGTAAGGGAATACCCCCCTGAATTGTACAAAAATGAATGGCAAGATATTGGCATTGGACAAACCATTTACACGATGTCCAATACCACCCAAAGCGGCGTTGATTCGTGCAAAGTATATGGCAAATGCCATATGGCAATTGCCAATTGTAACACTTCAAAAATCCAACAGGGGGCGAGTGCGCTCCACCTGGGTTTTTCATATTGGAAATGCAACCCAAGTCAACATCCAAAAGCAACATTTTGAAAAAATGATTTTTTTTTCAAAAACTTTCCACCAATTTTTTTATCATATTTTTTTTTTTTTATTATTTTTCAAAATTCTTTCAATTTTTGTGTCAATTACACATGTATAAGAACTTTATCAACATACTTTAGTCATACTTTATTATCATTTTTTTTAATGTTTTACTTGTGCATAAGGCATATGTTTTCTCCATTTGGAATATGATTTCATAGGAAGTCAAAAGTCAAAAGTCAAAAATGTCAAAATGTTATAAAAAACTTCAGCTTTCTGGACCGTTTTTCAAAATTATTTCGAATTTTGTGTCAATTACACACATATAAGAACTGTATCAACATACTTTATTCGTATTTTATTATCATAATTTATTTATTTTTTTACTTGTGCATAAGGCACATGTTTTGTCCATTTGCAATATGATTTAATAGGAAGTCAAAAGTCGAAAATTGATTTTTTTTTTTAACTTTAAAAACTAAAAAAAGTGCTTTCTGGACAGTTTTTCGAAATTGTTTCGATTTTAAGACAATTAATCATGTGTAAGAAGTGTATGAATATCCTTTTGTAAAATGTTATTATCATAATTTTTTTTTTTTACTTGTGCATAAGGAATATGATTTGTCCATTTGCAATATGATTTCATAGGAAGTCAAAAGTCAAAGTCAAAAGTAAATTTTTTTGGGGGCCAAAATTGACTGAACTGATGAACTCGGGACGGCCGGGCAGTGATAGTTGTTCATTTCCATCACTCGTTGTGTTGATTTCATCATGTCCATTTGGTGATATTTTTTCACTATAGAATCATATTGCAAATGCGCGTGCAAATGGTAACCGGAAAAAAAAAAATATGATTTGATTATGTCCATTTGTTTATGTTTCCTTACTTTTTCAAAGTCACTGTGCATTTGCAATATGTTTTAATGGGCAGGTACCATCACGAATTTGTCATGCTCAAAATTCAAACTATACTTTGCTCAAACTATACCTTTGTCAACTTGTATTATCATAATTTTTTTTTGTTTTACTTGTGCATAAGGCATATGTTTTGTCCATTTGCAATATGATGTCATAGGAAGTCAAAAGTAACGATTTTCCTCCGTGCAACTGGTGATCTGAAATGTGCAACTGGTGATCTGAAATGTGCAACTGGTGATCTGAAATGTGCAACTGGTAACCCCCCCAAAAAATAATTTTTGTTTATGTTTCCTTACTTTTTCAAAGTCACTGTGCATTTGCAATATGTTTCAATGGGCAGGTACCATCACGAATTTGTCATGCTATAAAAATCCTGCAGGAATGTGAAATTGACTGGCCCGATGAACTCGGGATGGCTTTGCAGTGATTCTGGGTCATCTCAATCGCTCGTTTGGGTTGATTTCAGAATGTCGCTTTTGGTGATGTTTTTTCACTATAGAATCATATTGCAAATGCACGTGCAACTGGTCACCCAAAAATAAAAAAAAATGTTGATTTCATTATGTCCATTTGTTTATGTTTCCTTACTTTTTCAAAGTCACTGTGCATTTGCAATATGTTTCAATGGGCAGGTACCATCACGAATTGGTCATGCTATAAAAATCCTGCAGGAATGTGAAATTGACTGGCCCGATGAACTCGGGATGGCTTTGCAGTGATTCTGGGTCATCTCAATCGCTCGTTTGGGTTGATTTCAGAATGTCGCTTTTGGTGATGTTTTTTCACTATAGAATCATATTGCAAATGCACGTGCAACTGGTCACCCAAAAATAAAAAAAATGTTGATTTCATTATGTCCATTTGTTTATGTTTCCTTACTTTTTCAAAGTCACTGTGCATTTGCAATATGTTTCAATGGGCAGGTACCATCACGAATTGGTCATGCTATAAAAATCCTGCAGGAATGTGAAATTGACTGGCCCGATGAACTCGGGATGGCTTTGCAGTGATTCTGGGTCATCTCAATCGCTCGTTTGGGTTGATTTCAGAATGTCGCTTTTGGTGATGTTTTTTCACTATAGAATCATATTGCAAATGCACGTGCAACTGGTCACCCAAAAATAAAAAAAATGTGTTTATGTTTCCTTACTTTTTCAAAGTCACTGTGCATTTGAAATATGTTTTAATGGGCAGGTACCATCACGAATTGGTCATGCTATAAAAATCCTGCAGGAATGTGAAATTGACTAGCCCGATGAACTCGGGATGGCTTTGCAGTGATTCTGGGTCATCTCAATGGCTCGTTTGGGTAGATTTCAGAATGTCGCTTTTGGTGATGTTTTTTTCACTATAGAATCATATTGCAAATGCACGTGCAACTGGTCACCCAAAAATAAAAAAAATGTTGATTTCATTATGTCCATTTGTTTATGTTTCCTTACTTTTTCAAAGTCACTGTGCATTTGCAATATGTTTCAATGGGCAGGTACCATCACGAATTGGTCATGCTATAAAAATCCTGCAGGAATGTGAAATTGACTGGCCCGATGAACTCGGGATGGCTTTGCAGTGATTCTGGGTCATCTCAATCGCTCGTTTGGGTTGATTTCAGAATGTCGCTTTTGGTGATGTTTTTTCACTATAGAATCATATTGCAAATGCACGTGCAACTGGTCACCCAAAAATAAAAAAAATGTTGATTTCATTATGTCCATTTGTTTATGTTTCCTTACTTTTTCAAAGTCACTGTGCATTTGCAATATGTTTCAATGGGCAGGTACCATCACGAATTGGTCATGCTATAAAAATCCTGCAGGAATGTGAAATTGACTGGCCCGATGAACTCGGGATGGCTTTGCAGTGATTCTGGGTCATCTCAATCGCTCGTTTGGGTTGATTTCAGAATGTCGCTTTTGGTGATGTTTTTTCACTATAGAATCATATTGCAAATGCACGTGCAACTGGTCACCCAAAAATAAAAAAAATGTGTTTATGTTTCCTTACTTTTTCAAAGTCACTGTGCATTTGAAATATGTTTTAATGGGCAGGTACCATCACGAATTGGTCATGCTATAAAAATCCTGCAGGAATGTGAAATTGACTAGCCCGATGAACTCGGGATGGCTTTGCAGTGATTCTGGGTCATCTCAATGGCTCGTTTGGGTAGATTTCAGAATGTCGCTTTTGGTGATGTTTTTTTCACTATAGAATCATATTGCAAATGCACGTGCAACTGGTCACCCAAAAATAAAAAAAATGTTGATTTCATTATGTCCATTTGTTTATGTTTCCTTACTTTTTCAAAGTCACTGTGCATTTGCAATATGTTTCAATGGGCAGGTACCATCACGAATTGGTCATGCTATAAAAATCCTGCAGGAATGTGAAATTGACTGGCCCGATGAACTCGGGATGGCTTTGCAGTGATTCTGGGTCATCTCAATCGCTCGTTTGGGTTGATTTCAGAATGTCGCTTTTGGTGATGTTTTTTCACTATAGAATCATATTGCAAATGCACGTGCAACTGGTCACCCAAAAATAAAAAAAATGTGTTTATGTTTACTTACTTTTTCAAAGTCACTGTGCATTTGAAATATGTTTTAATGGGCAGGTACCATCACGAATTGGTCATGCTATAAAAATCCTGCAGGAATGTGAAATTGACTAGCCCGATGAACTCGGGATGGCTTTGCAGTGATTCTGGGTCATCTCAATGGCTCGTTTGGGTAGATTTCAGAATGTCGCTTTTGGTGATGTTTTTTTCACTATAGAATCATATTGCAGATGCACGTGCAACTGGTCACCTAAAAATAAAAAAAATGTGTTTATGTTTCCTTACTTTTTCAAAGTCACTGTACATTTGCAATATGTTTTAATGGGCAGGTACCATCACGAATTGGTCATGCTATAAAAATCCTGCAGGAATGTGAAATTGACTAGCCCGATGAACTCGGGATGGCTTTGCAGTGATTCTGGGTCATCTCAATCGCTCGTTTGGGTTGATTTCAGAATGTCGCTTTTGGTGATGTTTTTTCACTATAGAATCATATTGCAAATGCACGTGCAACTGGTCACCCAAAAATAAAAAAAATGTTGATTTCATTATGTCCATTTGTTTATGTTTCCTTACTTTTTCAAAGTCACTGTGCATTTGCAATATGTTTCAATGGGCAGGTACCATCACGAATTTGTCATGCTATAAAAATCCTGCAGGAATGTGAAATTGACTGGCCCGATGAACTCGGGATGGCTTTGCAGTGATTCTGGTTCATCTCAATCGCTCGTTAGGGTAGATTTCAGAATGTCGCTTTTGGTGATGGTACCTCACTGTTTAAACATATTGCAAATGTACAAGAGTCAAGTGGACAAGAGTCCATCAGTCAATTAGATATCATTCTGACACCAAACTGATACAAACTGACACCAAACCCACTTTTTCCAACTCGTTTAGTAGCCAACTATTACATACTTCAGAGCTGGCCCAAAATTCACAACGCCTTCGGTTCAAACCATAAAAAAACCATAAAACACGTAGTTACGTTCTAGCTGCGGGTCCATTTCTTATGTTATGTGTTGGCCTAGCTGAGGCGACCCCGAATCCCAAGTTTCGGCTCGATAGGTCATATGGTGTCCGAGAAAAACCCTAATTGGTGCTGAAAATCCACTTTTTTCCATGCCTTGCTACGGGGTCCTTGAACGAGCTATCGGACAGAAACGTTGGGGTCCGTCTCTATGGGCCGAGCCGGTTTCAATGCACCTAGCCTTGCGTCTCTGAGACTTTTCTGTGATGGTCAAAATGAATTGAAGGTATTGCAAATGTACGAGGCTGTTTCTCGGTCCGAGAACCGTCTAGAGCCACGTAACTCACCACGCACCATCGACCGGAGGTCTAGAACAGGTTTCTAAAGTTTCGGAACTCTAGGCCTGACGGTTCTTTTTTAGCTCCAACAAAGCTAACTATTGCAGCCACTGTCTGTCTCTACGCACCCCAATACGTCCCTCCATCCAACTTGTGGTTTAGTGTGATTTTTTTTCCTTTGATTTTTTTTTTGAAAAATGACTGATTTACAGTTCATGGGGGTTGCCTAATCACACATATGAAGTTTTGGAAAGATCAGACTTTTTTAACCCCTCGAAACAGCCCCTGAGACACCAATTATGGCACTTCCGGTTGGCACAGGAAGCTATAAATCAACACATATCCTCATTGGGGTATGCTGTTACAGAATCCTGAGTTTTAAGTCCTTACGTTAAGAACTGACTGATTTACACAGGGTTGAATGCACTATGTCTGTCAAACTGCAGGCAGGGTATGGGTAAACACTTTTAGGGTGATTTTAACCACTTCCGGTTGGTCCAGGAAGCTCAGAATCAACACAGGTAGACCTCATAGTGGCCTGATGGACTGGTACCGAAGACAGGTTCATACGGCATTCATAACCCATATAGACTTCAGGTTGAAATTAGGGGTGCAGGCAATGTATTCCTATGGGGAGAGATGACACTGTAATCTGTGAGATCAAAAAACACTGTTTTACTGTTAAGGGTTAATGCCACACGGTCAAGGTTAGGCTTGCACGGATCGGGAGGACCTTAGGAACATTCATGTGGTGTAATTTTTCTTCTCACCCTAACGGTTCTCTCACTGTTACTCATAAGCAAATGACATTGTGGGTCAGGCTTCATTTTGGGCCTACTTTTCTAATGGTCGTTGCGCTTAGACCGAGCGAGCTACGGTTAAGCGGGATAGCTCGTTGAACTCAGCACAGTCTGGAGACTATGGTGATGCCATTTTTTTGTGTTGATTTCAAGATGCCATTTTGGTGATGGTCCCTCTCCGTTTAAACATATTGCAAATGCACAAAATTCAACTAGCAAGTCAGTGTCCATCAGTCAATTAGATGTCATTATGACACCAAACCCACTTTTTCCTACTCATTTAGAAGCCAACTATCACATATGTCAGAGCAGTCCCATAATTCACAGCGCCTTTAGTTTAAAACATAATAAAAAGGTAAAACACATAGTTACGTTCTAGCTGCGGGTCCAGTTCAGACATTATGTGAAGTCCTATGTGAGGCGACCCCGAATCCCGAGTTTCGGCTCGATAGGTCATTTGGTGTCCGAGAAAAACCCTAATTGGTGCTGAAAATCCACTTTATTTCATGCCTTGCTACGAGGTCCTTGAACGAGCTATCGGACAGAAACGTTGGGGTCCGTCTCTATGGGCCGAGCCGGTTTCAATGCACCTAGCCTTGCGTCTCTGAGACTTTTCTAAACGTTGTCATTTTCGTAATGGTCAAAATGAATTGAAGATATTGCAAATGTACGAGGCTGTTTCTCGGTCCGAGAACCGTCTAGAGCCACGTAACTCACCACGCACCATCGACCGGAGGTCTAGAACAGGTTTCTAAAGTTTTGGAACTCTAGGTCTGACGGTTCTTTTTTAGCTCCAACAAAGCTAACTATTGCAGCCACTGTCTGTCTCTACGCACCCCAATACGTCCCTCCAGTCAAGTTGTGTTTTAGTGTGATTTTTTTTTCCTTTGATTTTTTTGGGGAAAAATGACTGATTTACAGTTCATGGGGGTTGCCTAATCACACATATAACATTTTGGAGAGATCAGACCTTTTTAACCCTTCGAAACAGCCCCTGAGACACCAATTATGGCACTTCCGGTTGGCACAGGAAGCTATAAGTCACCACATATCCTCATTGGGGTATGCTTTTAGATAATCCTGAGTTTTAAGTATTTACGTTAAGAACTGAGTTATTTACGGAGGGTTTAGTATGTGTGTGTTATTTCAGAAAATCATAGAAAATCACAGAAATCTCGCAGAGCTCCGCAGCACACTTTAAAAAGATTCGTATGAACACCCTGCAACTGGATCTGTAACTGTTGAAGAAAAAAAAACGCCTATTTGTGACCATCACCAAGTTGTCATTGTTCCGTTTCTCTTAAATGACGATAGATAAATGGCTGGTTCTTTTTTTATTGACACCGGAGGCTCCTTGACTTTGACCTGAAGTGGAAAAATAATTTCTCTATTTCCATTTTGGACCTTTAATCCCAGAAAAATGGCCATAACTCAAAAACCGTTGAGGCCTAGACGCCATCTTGTTCGGGGCCAACTGCCCATTATGCCAAACCTACGCTCACCAAGTTTCGGCTTCAAAATATTTTCAGTTTTCGAGATAAGGCCCCGTCGTTATTCGTGATGTTTTGCCAAATTGCCATATGATTCCGTATGCCCTCTTGTGGGAATTTCCGGGATAGCGGAAAAATGGTCCAAAACTTGTTTATTTTATAAAACGGAAACCGAATGTCCGACAAAGTTCATTTGATGACTTCCCGGTAGGTCCGGCCCTACCGCACGGCCCGACGCGAATTGTACAAATGTTTTCGGACGTCTAGTAAGGGACCGTACATTTGCAATATGGACTTTTTCACTGATCATACACGAAATGCCAAAATGTTCCCTTAAGGTATGTTATGTCTCTTTATAATGATGATTTAAGAAGTAATGATAACGTTGTAGCTTGTTTCGTTAGAAAATATCAAAAGTTTTAAAATATGTGTCCTTTAAAACCGTGTAATCAAGGCGTATGCTCACGTCAAATGTTTCAAGAATGCCACAAATGTTAAATTGCTTAATTTTTCAAATAAAATTGATTTAATTTAATCAGAGTCATTCAAAAGTCATTCAAAAGTCTAACCACCCAGAGAGATCGGGATTAGGGAAAGGTCCGGAGACGTTCAGGGGGGTAAATGAGTCATCATCCCTTTCATAGGGGGGGGGGGGGGGGTGTTGGGGCATCTTTAGGGGGGCTGTAGCTCATTGAAAGTTTTTGTTTTAAAGCTTGAATCTGTAGACGAAGCTTATAGTTGGGTACCACCAAGAGGGGAATGTTGAGGATTGCCAGGGCCTTAAGAAACTGACCCCACCCGTCTTCTGTCATCAGCAACCTTGTGGGCAGCCGTGGTACTTTTAAGCAAGTCAAGCATATGTGAACCCTTGACAACAGAGCCCTGAAGGATAAACTCTCCTTTGTCATTCCAAGTAGCGGTCCCCTTTGAGTCTTTTATCTTGTTCATAATGTATTTAACATTTTTCCTGTTACGTGCCGGAACATGGGTTAACATGTCATGCATAACTTTATCTTCAAAAGGCATTTGATATTCAACCGGTAAGATCGCAGGTACAGGCATTACAGGGGCTTGGCTCTCGCTAGGCTCGTCATCTTTTACAGGGTCCGGCAGGGAAAGCGTTAAAAGGTTGGTCTCTCTCTCTCACCTTTGTTTACCAAGGCCAAATACCTTTGCAATAGGTTTGTGTATTTTTGGACCTTATCATAGGGGTTCAACCCTTTTCGGTTCAAAATGTCCTTCATGGCCATATCCAAATCATTTTCCGCTGTTTGTCTGATATTTTCAGGACCCTGCATTTGTTTGTTTAAGTCTATCCAACTCTTGTTGAAACACCAGGTACATTTTATTGGCCATCACACTCTGTGTTCAACCCCCACGTCTGGCAGCAATAAGGCTGGTGATGAAGGGCACGGCTATACTTCGTAAAGGTAGAAGAAACCGCCAGACTGTTGTATGCTATGTCTTTTCTTTTGAAGACTTGCCAAAGAGTTTGATCGCGGTCTTTTGTATCTTTAATTTTTTCAATTGGGTCAGGGTGAGTGGAATGCGTCCTTTGAGAAGATTTAAAGCAATCTCACATAGGGATAAAATGAGATCTGAAGAACAGTGACCCAAGATGGCCTTCCCTTCTTTAGCTGTATTCCCAACTAGGCTATTTTTACCTTGGTGAAACACATTCTGCACCAAGTAAAGCACGGACAGGTTTCTATGATGAATATATTGGGTAAAAGCTTGTGCAATTTCGGGATGTTCGCTACCTACAAATAGCATATCGTCCAAAACTAGCAAATTGTTTTTATGAGGAGGGAGAAGTTCATCATCAGACAGGGATTCAGGTATTCCTTCAACAAACTTAATTTTTATTTTCTTCAACAATTCATCATACAGAGGTTGATAACACGAATAACACCACTCAACACTATCAGGCTTTTGAGATAACACATGTTCAGAATTCTCTAAAATACCTTTTACAAAACAAGTTTTACCACTATTGGAGGGGCCTGCGATTAAGGCCGATTATGGTAGTTGCAACCGGGGGTCAAAAACTTCTACAGCAGTCATTATATCTTAAGCTTTAAGACACACTGGGGCTTGTAGCATAAGTCAGTAGCCAAAGGGCAATGTGGTCCCGTCAGGCAAAAGCAGTCTCTTGTTATAGACTACCCTGAATCTTTTAGTAAGTGGGGCATTCCTTAGATGGAATCCCTTTTTATCCCTAACAATTTTTTTGTAGGAGCTCAAAATCTCCAAGGCACTATTTCGGTCGTTTATGAACCCCTCCACCAAGCGTGTGATTGATTCCAAGTTGACACGCGGGGCATTCTCATAGTTTTTGAGTCAAGCCTTTGGCCTTCAACACCACGTGATTGTCACGTGATGTGATTGCCTCCTGTGAATCACCATGTGATTGCCTCCTGTGGTCCCAAAAGTTATGCTTTTGGGACCACAGGAGGACCATTCTGTGATATGGTCACCATCTTCGAGTTAAACCACCCAGATAGTTGCTAAGTGGGGGGTTCCAATCACCCTGTTTGCTTACATAGACCACAGAGTCTATGTCGTGGTAAAGAACCCGCCTCTGAAGCTGCTCCATGAGGGTGTACAGTTCAAGTCGGCCATAGGCCGTGCTAAATGCTGCAAGAAACACATTTACATTACCCGGGGGTAGAACCCACTTCTTGTTACCTCATACCTCACTTCTTGTTGCACCAGGGCAATGTCTTGACTCAAGAATGAAAAATTAGAAATGTTGTATTGGCCCGAAAAAACAAATTCCCAAAATTCTTTGGGGTCTTTAATGATCAACGTTGTTAGCATATTGCATCTCTGCAAAAGCTTGCCCAAAAGCGAGTTCAAGTACAATTTCGACACATTTATTTTGGTTTTGTTGACCGATGCAGGATAGCCTGAAGCCATTTGCTTGCATCTCAAGAAGGTCTTGATGTACTCTTTAAAGAATCGTATTTGTCTTGAAACTCTTGGTACATTTCCCTAAAAGTATTTTGGGTTAGGACACACATGGCCTGGAGCACAAAGTAAGATTTACAACCATGGAAGAAACAACCGTTGTACTCAAACACGGTCTCAACCCTGTCAATCTGTGTGCATCCATCTCAATGATAAGACCCAAACGCCTTCTCACCCCTATTCAAAGCATGTTGAATAAAAATGTCTTTATCCTAGGCCAAGTACTCCAACCATTGAATGGACCCACTAGAGTATGACTTGAATTGGCGTCGGTAGTTGTCAGGCGAGGGGATAGCTATAGATGCTGTAGGTAGAAAGTGTGTACGATAGGTTTTCATGCATGCCGATGCAATAGCTGTACAACTCCAGGGGTCAATGCCTGCATCTTTGATTACCTCTTCTCTGAATCTGAGGCATCCGTCACGCAGTATAACCACATCATTGTCACAGTGTGATTCCATCTCTTTATGGAAATCAAAGGTGATATGTCTTACTGTCTCGTACCACGTCATGAATCTCTCACGCTGTTTGGGAGACATTTGATCACACCCGTACATTTCGGGGCTGGGATATGATCCGACATAATGTAGATTCTCCTCAGATGTGAAGAAGTGGGGCCTTTCACAGAGTTTTCAAAACGCAAGGCCTCTGGCATTTGAGCCAATCTCATGGGTAAGAAGCTTAAACTGTCAATGTATCTCTGGTTGAATGCGGGGTCTACAAAACACAAGATTTTACTACCTTGAGCTATGACACTGGGTGCAACGCCTTGCTGTATCAAGTGGCTCTAGAATTGTGCGCTATAAACGTGAAGTTTCTGTACTGGGGTTTCCTAAAATGTTTTAGTGCAGTGCACAATTGGGTCCCTCTGCCGACCACTTTTCACCCTTGAAAGTCATGGTAAACACAAAAATAGGCAAATGAACCCCTGATTGCTGATTTGTCTCAAAATCATAGAACACGTATTTCTCTGAATGTTCATCTTCAGCCAAGGGCTGAATATAACACTTGTGTGGCACTTCCTGAACCACTTCAGCGTCTCTGCTTTTCAAAGGCCCTTTACAAATTGGGCAATGTATTTTTCCACACACATTAGGTTTAGGGCTGTCTATTTGTACCTTTTTGGGATAGGGGGCAGCATTTTCACTTTTGGATGAATAGCATGCCCATAGTGAACTGCCTCCTACTCTGTCCCAGATGCTAATATATGCATATTATTATTAGTATTGGATAGAAAACACTCTGAAGTTTCTAAAACTGTTTGAATGATGTCCGTGAGTATAACAGAACTCATATGGCAGGCAAAAACCTGAGAACAATCCACCAGGAAGTGGGACATCTGAGGTTTGTAGTTTTTCAAAGCTTGGCCTACCGAATACACATTGAGATATGGATAAAGTTGCACTTCCTACGGCTTCCACTAGATGTCAACCGTCTTTAGAAACTTGAATGAGGATTCTGCTATAAAGGAGGGGCTCATGAGACCTCTTTCAGTCAGTGGTCTGGCAGAGAGCCTTGGTCTCATGACGCGTGTTCCCGACAGAGTTACCTCTCGTTCCAGTGCATTTCTGAAGACAAAGGAATTCTCCGGTTGGAACATTATTGATGTTTTATGGTGACTTCTTGGTGACAGGGGGCAGTATTTTCACGTCCGGATGAAATACATGCCCAAATTCAACTGCTTGCTACTCATCCCCAGAAGATAAAATATGCATAGTATTAGTATATTTGGGTAGAAAACACTCTGAAGTTTCTAAAACTGTTTGAATCATGTCTGTGAGTATTACATAACTTATTTAGCAGGCGAAACCCAGAGGACAAACCATTCAGATTTGTTTTTTTTGAGGTCACTCTTTTCAACACGATTTCATTGGGAATCCAGATTTCTAAGGGACCTTCTTGCAGTTCTTATCGCTTCCACTGGATGTCAACAGTCTTTAGAAACTGGTTGTTATTCCTTTGTGTAATGAAGAAGTACGGCCATCTTGAGCGAGGGTCACTTGAAGCGTACTGTTAGAGGCGAGTGACCAGAAAGCTAGAGTTTGTTTTCCTCCTGTATAGAACACAGATCATCCCGTCTTCAATTGTATCTATTATTTACGTTAAAAAATAACTAAAGTTGCATTACAAAAGTAGTTTGAAATGTTTTGGCAAAGTTTCCAGGTAACTTTTGAGATATTTTGTAGTCACGTTGCGCAAGTTGGAACCGGTGTTTTTCTGGATCAAACGCGCCAAATAAATGGACATTCTGGATATATATCGACGGAATTAATCGAACAAAAGGACCATTTTGTTTATGGGACATATTGGAGTGCCAACAAAAGAAGCTTGTCAAAGGTAAGGCATTAATTATATTTTTATTTCTGCATTTTGTGTTGACTGGATTCACTGGATAATATTGTAATGAATAATATTGTTCTGGACTTGTAAATTGATAACACCTATTGATTCTTGAAGAATATCACTTATAAATGCCTAATGAGCTGAGTTCAACTGTCGTAGTCCATCACAACCCAAAATATAAGATTGTTTTATTCCATTGTTGGTAAACGACATAATTGTTAACAAAAACTGTATAGCCTCAAAACATGATTAAAACTGTCATTTTGATATCATGGACAGTCAGTTCTTACATCCATGGCCTTGTTTATGAACTTGAGAGTGGTTACATTTCTCCAGCCGCATTCTTCAACTTTTTGCCAAAACACTGGCAGGGTGGCCACTTTGTTATTGTTTGAATTGCAGATTGCCCCTTTTAATAGTAACAGTTATGTAATGAATATGTTCTTTATTAAATACTATGTGTACTGTTTCCCTAGTCACACAATGACGCACTTGACAATATGAAATAAAACAAGAAAGATAATGACTTCATGCTTCTTCATCAGTTTAATAGGTTTGCATAATGTCTATGGTAGTGTAGAGAGAAAGAACATACAGTTCATGAAAGTAGCCTATATGATAATGAGACAGACCCTATTGGTTCCCTTTAGATAAAACTATTGAATATTCCATGCAGGTAAATAAGAACATTTTAAAAGACTTAATTCGTCAAGGCCTAATCTAAGTGGTTCTTCTTGTCACACTCAGAGTCATGGCAGCCACACTTATCAATGTAAATGTAGGACTGCATGATCTTCTTCCCATCAGGGCAGACCATCTCCACCTTCCTCTCACTGGTAGACATCTCTTGACAGCAGGAGCAGGAGTGCATCAGGGTGTTTTTCTCTGCAGAGTACCTAGCAAACAGGACACACAAACAACACTGTTAGAAACAGTACCACATTTATTCTGCTATAGGTCAACTTCCATTGAATTCTCACCCTTCAATCCAATTCCCCACTTACAAATTTCTAAAAAGACCCAAATGCATGTTGCGTTTGTTTCTGTGTGCTTTTTTGGCATGTGTGTGTGTGGTCTTATTTAGAGTTCGTACTCACATAGAAGATGTTCCACAGGATCCCCCACAGGCTGAGATTTCCACCGGCACAGAGGACCTGCAGTTATTCACCTCAAGGTAGGTGGTGGTGTTCTTCACGTCACAGTGACTGATTAAAGTGCCTGTGGAGGTAGACAGAGTTAAGGAGGACATTTTAAAGTGGTGAGTACATCACATCTGTATTCAGTTTCATCTACAGTAACTCAACATTGATTTATTGTGTCATAAGAGGTCAGGCTCATAAGAGGTCAGGTTCAAAAAGGTTATGTTCATAAGAGGTCAGGTTCATAAGAGGTTATGTTCATAAGAGGTAATGTTCATAAGAGGTAATGTTCATAAGAGGTCAGTTTCATAAGAGGTTGTGTTCATAAGAGGTTATGTTCATAAAAGGTTAGGTTAATAAGAGGTTATGTTCATAAGAGGTCAGGTTCATAAGAGGTTAGGTTCATAAGAGGTTATGTTCATAAGAGGTTAATTTCATAAGAGGGTATGTTCATAAGAGGTTATGATCATAAGAGGTCAGGTTCATAAGCGGTTATGTTCATAAGAGGTCAGGTTCATAAGAGGACATGTTCATAAGAGGTTAGATTCATAAGAGGTTAGGTTCATAAGAGATTATGTTTATTAAGAGGTTATGTTTATAAGAGGTCAGGTTCATAAGAGGTTATGTTCATAAGAGGTCAGGTTCATAAGACGTTATGTTCATAAGAGGTCAGGTTCATAAGAGGTTATGTTCATAAGAGGTCAGGTTCATAAGAGGTTATGTTCATAAGAGGTCAGGTTCATAAGAGGTTATGTTCATAAGAGGTCAATTTCATAAGAGGTTATGTTCATAAGAGGTCAGGTTCATAAGAAGTTATGTTCATAAGAGGTTATGTTCATAAGAGGTCAGGTTCATAAGTTATGTTCATAAGAGGTCAGGTTCATAAGAGGTTATGTTCATAGGAGGTCAGGTTCATAAGAGGTTATGTTCATAAGAGGTCAGGTTCATAAGAGGTTATGTTCATAAGAGTTTACGTTCATATGAGGTCAGGTTCATGAGAGGTCAGGTTCATAAGAGGTTATGTTCAGAAGAGGTCAGGTTCATAAGAGGTTATGTTCATAGGAGGTCAGGTTCATAAGAGGTTATGTTCATAAGAGGTCAGGTTCATAAGAGGTTATGTTCATAAGAGTTTACGTTCATATGAGGTCAGGTTCATGAGAGGTCAGGTTCATAAGAGGTTATGTTCAGAAGAGGTCAGGTTCATAAGAGGTTATGTTTGACTAGTAAATCTGATGTATAAATGAAAAATACAAAACAAATCATGAATTATATATTATATTATATTATATTGTTTTAACTTACAGGTTGTGCAACATCCATTTGCATCAGTTTTCTCAGTTCCCTGTCAAAAAGAATAGTGTACAGCTCAAATGGATACGACTAGTTACAGTCTAATGAGCTAGAGAACACAGTGTAGATGTTATAATGGAAAACTATGATCATCTATGAATATGTTACTCGGGTGTAAATTCAATATAACCTCCAAGTTACTATCAAATGAAGCAAGCAGTATATTTAGGAATAGTAACTTTACTTCAAACAAACACATTCAACCAGTTTCCTCATCTACTTACAGGGACACAGTCCTCTGGACGGAACACTGGGCATTTAAATTTGGATTCCACAACGATGAACTGGCTGTTTGTCTTCGTGCATTCATACTTCACACAGCGGTCACTAGGGGGCGACCAAAACTTCCCAAGCTGTCAAGTAGCAAAAAAAATAATGTTGGTAATTTAATACTGTACGTTATAAAAACTTCAATAAATAAGAGTTGATAAATCATTTATAAACTTTTCAGAAATATGTACATCATTATTCGAAAATGTAAACAAACATTACATTCTTAAGCATTTACATCTTTAACATTTAGGAGAATTTCTAAGCAATTATATGTTCTCATAATTGATGTCATTCGTCCCTTTGACATTTCACAAAGATATCTGATGTTAAAAATAATCTAATTTGGGTGCATTATCTCATCAATGTCACCTGAATGATGTGAGATGTGGCATCTGGGAGACCGACAACACAGTCCTTCTGTACACACGTTCCACAACATTTCTCAGGTAGGACTTCATACTCATAACCCTGGAGGAGAATCAACATGGTGACATCGTTAGGGGATTTCCTTCATATAAACCTGGAATATTATACTGTATAGCCAACCATGTAAAATGGTTCACTTATGTTAAACCGAGTTTGCAATTATCCAGAGTGCAGTACCGTTGGGCAGGTGGTGTTACAGTTGATTTGGGCACACTCAACAACATATAGCTTGGAGACTGGATCCTTTTTAGGACCACACTTGCACTCCTCACAGGTGCCGTTGGGAACATTTTCACCAAGCTGGAGAATGAGAGTTAGTATCATGCACTGAAGCAAAAATTCAGCCTGGGGCCACAGTGGCTCTCAGGATTACTTAAAGGGGCCATCTGTAATTGGTACATCAATATTTAGGTTTATTTTATACAAAATGTACAAATTATTTATTGTAATACAGCTCTGAGTGATATCAAAGAAGTGTCACTTCTCACCGTGTATTCAGTATTGTTGTGGACACAAACAGGTTTGGCCACTGAAAGAACACACAATAAAAGGGTCAGACAATGGTTGAGATATAACAGTTGTTGAACGCTTAAGTTAGTCACAGTTCCTGCACCATGTTACCATCATGAAACCTGCACCATGTTACCATCATGACACCTGCACCATGTTACCATCATGAAACCTGCACCATGTTACCATCATGACACCTGCACCATGTTACCATCATGACACCTGCACCATGTTACCATCATGACACCTGCACCATGTTACCATCATGACACCTGCACCATGTTACCATCATGACACCTGCACCATGTTACCATCATGACACCTGCACCATGTTACCATCATGACACCTGCACCATGTTACCATCATGACACCTGCACCATGTTACCATCATGACACCTGCACCATGTTACCACCATGACACCTGCACCATGTTACCATCATGACACCTGCACCATGTTACCATCATGACACCTGCACCATGTTACCATCATGAAACCTGCACCATGTTACCATCATGACACCTGCACCATGTTACCATCATGACACCTGCTACATGTTACCATCATGACACCTGCACCATGTTACCATCATGACACCTGCACCATGTTACCATCATGACACCTGCACCATGTTGCCATCATGACACCTGCACCATGTTACCATCATGACACCTGCACCATGTTACCATCATGACACCTGCACCATGTTACCATCATGACACCTGCACCATGTTGCCATCATGACACCTGCACCATGTTACCATCATGAAACCTGCACCATGTTACCATCATGAAACCTGCACCATGTTACCATCATGACACCTGCACCATGTTACCATCATGAAACCTGCACCATGTTACCATCATGAAACCTGCACCATGTTACCATCATGACACCTGCACCATGTTGCCATCATGACACCTGCACCATGTTACCATCATGAAACCTGCACCATGTTACCATCATGACACCTGCTCCATGTTACCATCATGAAACCTGCACCATGTTACCATCATGACACCTGCACCCTGTTACCATCATGACACCTGCTACATGTTCATGATAATATTTACATTCATCCTGGGCTTAATAATTACCTCCAGGTTGAAGTTAAAGTCTAAGTACATGATATGTTTGAGTGAGCGCTGTGCCTTTCCACATTCTTGGAATAGAAATATGAAGTCACTGTTTTATCACTTTACACAGTTTTTAAATTATGGTGCATGATGGTCCAATGACATGGTCCACTGACAGGGTCCACTGACAGGGTCCAATGACAGGGTCGAATAACATGGTCCAATGACAGGGTCCAATAACAGGGTCCAATGACAGGGTCCAATGACAGGGTCCAATGACAGGGTCGAATAACATGGTCCAATGACAGGGTCCAATAACAGGGTCCAATGACAGGGTCCAATGACAGGGTCCAATGACATGGTCCAATAACAGGGTCCAATGACAGGGTCAGTATAAAGGCTTCACAAACACTACAGAAATGTGTTACAAATCATCTATAACCGTGTGGCATAACTGTATGACATAACCCACTGTGTCAAATTAGACAAACCTGTGCTTTACAAATGGTGGCATAAACACTGCTTAATAAATGTCTTGTGAATAATTAACCTATATTTATTGTAATTTTTTCTGATTTTATAGTAGTTAAGTGTTGAGTTAGATTGCATATTGTTGTCACGCCCTGGTCTTAGTATTTTGTGTTTTCTTTATTATTTTGGTCAGGCCAGGGTGTGATATGGGTTAATTATGTGGTGTGTTTTGTCTTGTTTTTTTTTGTAGGTATTGGGATTGTGGTATAGTGGGGTGATCTAGAAAAGTCTATGGTTGCCTGAAGTGGTTCTCAATCAGAGGCAGGTGTTTATCGTTGTCTCTGATTGGGAACCATATTTAGGCAGCCATATTCTTTGAGTGTTTTGTGGGTGATTGTTCCTGTCTTTGTGTTTGTTGTCATCAGATAGGCTGTTTAGGTTTTCACACGTTTATTGTTTTGTTAGTTTATTCATGTTTAGTTTTCTTTATTAAAAAACCATGAATAACAACCACGCTGCATTTTGGTCCGCCTCTCCTTCACCTAAAGAAAACCGTTACAATTGTAGCTATCTTAATTGTTATTTCAAATAATTAGCACATCCTTTCAACACTGTATATAGACACAATATGACATTTGAAATGTCTTTATTCTTTTGGAATTGAGTGTAATGTTTACTGTTAATTTGTATTGTTCATTTCACTTTTGTTTATTATCTACTTCACTTGCTTTGGCAATGTTAACATATGTTTCCCATGCCAATAAAACCTCAAATTTGATTGAATTGGTTTGACAAATGCATTTCCTAACACACCTGCTAAATGTCTTTGTTACTTTTAAGGTTGGAATCAACATGCAGAACCTCCAGCAGAAAGACAGGTAAGAAAACATTGGTCCACCAGCTCAGGGACAAGCTACACTATTCACAGTCCGATGATTATGTCACAGAGTTATGGCACATTTATGAACCCTTTATAAAGCACGTTATAGATGCTTTGTAACACATTTATGTAGTGCTTATGAAGGCTTTATGAAGTAGCTAGAATGAAGAGCTGTTTGGTGCTAACATTCCACTCCTTGTCATATGCCAAACATTTAGCACAAACAGACTTGTACCCAGGTTACCTGGTAGCACGTTAAGGTGCCTCTCTATCTTGTCTCTACTCACCACATGTATTTATCTGACAGCAGTCCACCGTCTCGTTGACCAACACCTCACCGTACTTCTTACAAGTAACAATTTCTTGGGCCGGACATTTCACTGGTTCACACTGGACACTCAGTGTGTCAGCATTACACGTGCACTTCTGGCAGTTACTGTACCAAGTCTCACCAAACTGTGTTGGGACAAAACAAACACTGTTAACAGAGACTTCAAATTTGTTAAGACGAGGACTGGCCACCCCTCAGAACCTGGTTCCTCTCTTGGTTTATTCCTAGGTTTCTGCCTTCTAGGGAGTTTTTCCTAGCCACTGTCTTTCTGCCTCTGCATTGCTTGCTCTTTGAGGTTGTAGGTTGGGTATGTGTAAAGGCTTTGTTGCTGCTGCTGATGAAAAAAGGGCTTTATCAAATACATTTGATTGATTGATAATAACAATAGGGCACCAGCCTCTTCAGGGCTGGACAACTTACAAGCCCCAATGAAACTAGTAAACGGATTAAAATAATGGGGGTTCTATACAGAACCTTTTTGTGGGCCATAATGTGAAGTGATCTGTTGAACCATTTCTTCTGACAGATTCATTGTGGTTCACATCCACATTATTACCTGTTTGGGTTTTCCATCAGGTCCTGTGCATCCTTGAAGGGAAAATAAGATCTTAGGTCATACATGCTGGTACTTTGAGACACAATTAAACAATGTATTCCTTAATAAACTGACACATCCTTACCACAGTCACGAACACAGGTGTCAGAGAATGTGTTGAACAAGATGGTACCCTCAGGGCAGAAACAGCCCTCCATGAATGAGTCACATACAAAGTCACGGGTCATTTGTGCTCCTTGACATGAATGCACATATTTGTCATTGTATCTAAGACAAGAAAAATCAATTTATTACAGACTAGCAACCTTGGAATAGAATGGAAACCTTTAAGAATGCATGTCCATTAGGAAGTGGTATAAAATAATGAGATGGGAATAGATGCGATGGGAATGAGATGAGATGGGAATGATATGGGAATGAGATGAGATGAGAATGAGATGAGATGAGATGAGATGGGAATGAGATGAGATGGGAATGAGATGAGATGGGAATGAGAATTAGATGAGAATGAGATGGGAATGAGATGAGATGAGATGAGATGAGATAGGAATGAGATGAGATGGGAATGAGATGAGATGGGAATGAGATGGGAATGAGATGAGATGAGATGAGATGGGAATGAGATGAGATGGGAATGAGATGAGATGGGAATGAGAATTAGATGAGAATGAGATGGGAATGAGATGAGATGAGATGAGATGGGAATGAGATGGGAATGAGATGAGATGGGAATGAGATGAGATGGGAATGAGAATGAGATGGGAATGAGATGAGATGAGATGAGATGGGAATGAGATGGGAATGAGATGAGATGAGAATGAGATGGGAATGAGAATGAGATGAGGATGAGAATTAGATGGGAATGAGATGAGATGAGAATGAGATGGGAATGAGATGAGATGAGATGAGATGGGAATGAGAATGAGATGAGGATGATAATTAGATGGGAATGAGATGAGATGAGAATGAGATGAGAATGAGATGGGAATGAGATGAGATGGGAATTAGATGAGAATGAGATGAGATGGGAATGAGAATGAGATGGGAATGAGAATTAGATGGGAATGAGATGAGATGAGAATGAAATGAGATGGGAATGAGATGAGATGAGAATAAGATGAAAATGAGATGGAAATGTGATGGGAATGAAATTAGATGGGAATGAGTTGAGATGAGAATAAGATGAAAATGAAAATGAGATTGAAATGAGATGAGAATGAGATGGGAATGAGATGAGATGGGAATGATATGGGAATGAGATGAGATGAGAATGAGATGAGATGAGATGAGATGGGAATGAGATGAGATGGGAATGAGATGAGATGGGAATGAGAATTAGATGAGAATGAGATGGGAATGAGATGAGATGAGATGAGATGAGATAGGAATGAGATGAGATGGGAATGAGATGAGATGGGAATGAGATGGGAATGAGATGAGATGAGATGAGATGGGAATGAGATGAGATGGGAATGAGATGAGATGGGAATGAGAATTAGATGAGAATGAGATGGGAATGAGATGAGATGAGATGAGATGGGAATGAGATGGGAATGAGATGAGATGGGAATGAGATGAGATGGGAATGAGAATGAGATGGGAATGAGATGAGATGAGATGAGATGGGAATGAGATGGGAATGAGATGAGATGAGAATGAGATGGGAATGAGAATGAGATGAGGATGAGAATTAGATGGGAATGAGATGAGATGAGAATGAGATGGGAATGAGATGAGATGAGATGAGATGGGAATGAGAATGAGATGAGGATGATAATTAGATGGGAATGAGATGAGATGAGAATGAGATGAGAATGAGATGGGAATGAGATGAGATGGGAATTAGATGAGAATGAGATGAGATGGGAATGAGAATGAGATGGGAATGAGAATTAGATGGGAATGAGATGAGATGAGAATGAAATGAGATGGGAATGAGATGAGATGAGAATAAGATGAAAATGAGATGGAAATGTGATGGGAATGAAATTAGATGGGAATGAGTTGAGATGAGAATAAGATGAAAATGAAAATGAGATTGAAATGAGATGAGAATGAGATGGGAATGAGATGAGAATGAGATGAGATGGGAATGAGATGAGAATGAGATGAGATGGGAATTAGATGAGATGAGATGGGAATGAGATGGGAATGAGAATGAGATGAGATGAGATGAGATGGGAATGAGAATGAGATGGGATGGGAATGAGATGAGAAGAGAATGAGATGAGATGGGAATGAGATGAGAAGAGAATGAGATGAGATGGGAATGAGATGAGATGGGAATGAGATGAGATGGGAATGAGATGGGAATGAGAATGAGATGGGAATGAGAATGAGATGAGATGAGATGGGAATGAGAATGAGAATGAGATGAGATGAGATGAGATGAGATGAGATGAGATGAGATGAGAATGAGATGGGATGGGAATGAGATGAGAAGAGAATGAGATGAGATGGGAATGAGATGAGATGGGAATAAGATGAGAATGAGATGAGATGGGAATGAGTTGAGATGAGATGGGAATTAGATGAGAAGGAAATGAGATGAGATGGGAATGAGATGAGAATGGGAATGAGAATGTAATGAGTATCAGATGAGATGGGAATTAGATGAGATGGGAATGAGAAGAGATGGGAATGAGATGGGAATGAGATGAGATGGGAATGAGATGAGAATGAGATGAGATGGGAATGAGATGAGAATGAGAATGAGATGTGAATGAGATGAGAATGAGACTGGAATGAAATGTGATGGCAATGAGAATGTAATGAGAATCAGATGAGATGGGAATGAGATGGGAATGAGATGAGATGTGAATGAGATGAGAATGAGATGAGATGAGATTGAAATGAGTTGAGAGTGAGATGGGAATGAGATGAGATGAGAACGAGATGAGAATTAGATGAGAATGAAATGGGAATGAGATAAGATGGGAATGAGTTTAGTTGGGAATGAGATGAAATGAGATGGGAATGAGATGAGATGGGAATGAGATGAGATGAGATGGGAATGAGATGAGAATGAGATGAGATGGAAATTAGATTAGATGGGAATGAGATGAAAACGAGATGGGAATGAGATGAGAATGAAATGGGAATGAGATAAGATGAGATGGGAATGAGATGAGATGGGAATGCGATGAGATGAGATGGGGATGAGATGAGATGGGGATGAGATGGGAATTAGATGAGATGGGAATGAGAAGGAAATGAGATGAGATGGGAATGAGATGAGAATGGGAATGAGAATGTAATGAGTATCAGATTAGATGGGAATGAGATGAGAATGAGAATGAGATGAGATGGAAATGAGATGGATACCTTGAATTGCATGTTGGCTGGATAGTTGAGCCACATGCCTTATACACTTTGGTCTTAGGGCATGTCAGATCTATATTATGGTCAAGATGGAATGAAAGACAAAACAGTATGTACACAATTTGTAAATGCAGGTTGTCAAAATACAAATAATTAATGTAAATCATAAAGTTATTAGAATTATTTAAAACCGTGTTAACATCTATCCTGCATCCGAAATTGGATCCTATTCCTTACATAGATCACTACTTATGGCCGGAGCCTGGTCAAAAGCATTGCACTATGTAGAGAATAGGATCCCATTGGGGACACAGGTCTTATTGGATATGAAAGTCCTGCCCTACCACATGTTCCATTAGTTGATTTCCTCCAGTCGATACAGACTCCAGCTGCTGCACAACTCACGGCGTAGGCTTCCAGGCTGGAGCAGCCGATTGAGATATTTGGCATGTGGCAGACATCAAACTTACAGGCCTCGAAGAAGGGTTGTTGTGGGATAACGTCATGGCATTGCTTAAAGACCCTTCCAAAATAAAGAACCCATTTAAGTTATTATATCGGCCTAACCCAAAAGGGGCATTTAATATGTCACAACAGATTTCTTACAAATATTGATTACTCTATGCCTTACACGCTAAATTATTTGTGAAGCATCTATGAAGTTCCTATGAATATGACATATTTTATACGGCATAAACAGTCTAAGATAATTTTGGTTCTAAGTTATGGAACAACAACCCATGCCTTTACCGGAGAGTTTACAGACTTGTATGTATACAGTGTCACAGCAACCTCAATCAATTCCCTTGTCTTTGTAATATAGCTGTCTCTTTGTGTTATTACAAGGTTACACGTCTTACGGGCTAAGTATGATGTCACAGATTGATGTCTTTCCTGGCGGGCAGGTTGGAGGCTTAGGGGTAGGTGGGGTAGGGGGTTGCCATTCACAGTAGGGTTTTTTAACATCAGGAATCTTCCATTCATGAGCCATCAGAGGACATGATGGGTCAATCTGTCCATTCGGTAATCTGCAATCGTTTTTCCTGTTATTGTCACAGGTACCTTTATAAAGGTACAATAAATATGGGAATGAGAAAAAACACAAGTTATTTTATGTCAGAAACAGCTGCTCATAACTTTAAGCCTACCTACAGTATCTTTTAATTGGTAAAGCTATCATTGTAACTGTACAGTGAACTTTAATGCCATGGAAATGCAAAAACACGCAACAAAATAACATTAAATCATTGCAACAAATGTTCAGTTTACTCACAGAGTAAACAAGCTGTTCATCTGATTCATACTTGAAGTGTTTTTGGTCTACATAATGGATGCATCCCAAATGGGACCCTATTCCCCCTGGTTAAAAGGAGTGCACTACAATGGGACCCTATTCCCCCTGGTTAAAAGGAGTGCACTACAATGGGACCCTATTCCCCCTGGTTAAAAGGAGTGCACTACAATGGGACCCTATTCCCCCTGGTTATAAGGGGTGCACTACATTGGGATCCTATTCCCCCTGGTTAAAAGGAGTGCACTACAATGGGACCCTATTCCCCCTGGTTAAAAGGAATGCACTACAATGGGACCCTATTCCCCCTGGTTAAAAGGAGTGCACTACAATGGGATCCTATTCCCCCTCCCACTACAATGGGAACAGTGTTCCATTTGGGATGCAGTAAAGCCTACATACTTACCACACTGCCCCTCTGTGTTGTTGTAGAATAGGGAGTTTGGCAGGGTTACACTGAACATAAGGGATTTAAACATCACTGTTGCTTTAATGGCAGGGATCTTCAACAGTAACTCCACCCCAGTGCTGGTGATCATGAGGTCTTCATTAGAAAAGGTTGGGAAGATCTGATTTCCATTGATGTAAACCTTGTGAATGATAAGGAAAAACATTACATTACGAATGAGAATAGAGAACAGAATAACATTACAATAATGTAGATAAGATATGAACATCTTCCAGAAGTAAATGAAGTCACAAGGAGAGTTGGTAGTCTGTTAATAATTTGTCAATATAATGAAATTCTTTGAAATGTCATGGGAATGTTTCAGATACCTTGATGATGGTTTTGAGTTAATGTGATGGCATCATCAAAGTGGTTAACCAATATGTAATGTTGCTAAATAACTATTTGTAACTACTGTAGTGTAGTAGTGCAAATTACATTTGTTGTAGTCGGCAAGATCAGATATCCCTATTAATCAATACCCCCACGTTACAAAAAAATAAATAATAAATTTCAAAATATGAAGCTAGATTATTTTAAGTCTTAAAGTGGTATGAGAATGTCTATATCAAAGAATGTCTGTTTCAAATAGTGTCTATCTCAAATCATTTCTATCTCAAAGTGCACTTTTATAAAGTGTATAAATGTGAACAATAGCACAGTTATAATTACCATATTTGTTGTCACGTTTAATCTCTTCGGAGTAAGAACGATTTTGTAGGACTTGTAATTGACAATCAGAGACTGAGGGCAGGTCGCATGTCCAGACGGATCGCAGTTATAGTTGTCGATGATGACACTGAAGTTCTGTAGAGGAACTATTTCTTTAATCAAAACGTAGGTGCAGTTTTCCTGGAAACTGTAATATTGGCCATCAAATGTGACGTAATGAGGGTCTCCCCATCCGTAGCATATACCTGAGAGATAGAACAGAAGAAGGTAACAAATAGATAGATCACTCATCAATACAAGAGTTTAAAGTCCTACTCCAATATTCCCCCCCACTTCTAAAGCCAAAGTTGCGCCACTGGATCAGACCTCCTTGAAGTTTGCAGCTTTGTAAAAAAAAACAAATATTGTATTTCTTTACCCTTTAGTATGCGTACTTTACTGTATTTATACTTGGGATATCACTTTCAACAGGAAAAGTTAAAAAATCAATGACGGACGTCTTTAAAACAAGTAAATTGGGGGTAATGCGTATTTGTAGAAGGTGAGAAGAGATGATAATTAAAAACATTACGTTTTGAACTTACATTCACATTCGTATTGATAGCAGCAACCTGATTCATCGTAGACTTTCACTGGTGGGTATCCATTTTCACACACAGGCTTTTCTACAGACTTACAGTCCACAGGCGTGGTGGTAATTACACCCCTGTGGCAAGTCTGAGTAGTGCAGTTGTCTGTCTTCCAAGTCTCACCATCCTAAAGTTGAAAATGTATGTTTTAGTCCTGAAAGTAAACACACTACGTACTACACAACACTGTAAACTACACAACACTATGAACTACACAACATTATGAACTACACAACACTATGAGCTACACAACACTATTAACTACACAACACTGCGAACTACACAACTCTGTAAACTACACAACACTACGAACTAAGAAACACAATTATTCTGTTTACTTTATTTCATTACCTTTCTTGGTGGGAAGACATATTCACAGCCCGTGTAAGGTGTAGTCGAGGACAATCTAGATGTTGCAGTATGTGAAGCTTCTGTTGTTGTTGAGACATTGCTGACTGTAGTTGAGACAGTGCTGACTGTAGCTGAGACAGTGCTGACTGTA
The DNA here is from genome assembly GCF_057628025.1 of Oncorhynchus mykiss. NCBI lineage: Eukaryota > Metazoa > Chordata > Actinopteri > Salmoniformes > Salmonidae > Oncorhynchus > Oncorhynchus mykiss. Next base: position 101,213,879 of record NC_143023.1, on the reverse strand, counting down.
GCTGGGGTCGTAGAGGGACATGGTCTGGCTTGTTTCTCAACAACACAACTTGAGTTACAGTAGGAGGTGAAACACCAGCCTGCCCCATCAGTCTCATTATATATCAAGGAACCTAAACATAAACATAATATCAGTAATGAATAGATATTAAATGAAGTGTAGGAATGCAATATTTAGTCAGCATGTATCATTTCAATGAAGGAAGCTTTCACTTACCAGCAGGGAAATGTAGATTTTTATATGTGCAAAAACATAATGTGGTAGGATTTGTGGTTGGGATAGTTGTAGAGGGTGTTGGGCTAGTGATATGGGTTGTTTTGGGGGTATTGGTAGGGGTTGTTGTTGGGGTAGTGGTATGGGTTGTTGTTGGAGTGGTGGTAGGTATTGTTGTTGGGGTAGTGGTATGGGTTGTTGTTGGGGTGGTGGTAGGGGTTGTTGTTGGGGTAGTGGTATGGGTTGTTGTTGGAGTGGTGGTAGGTGTTGTTGTTGGGGTAGTGGTATGGGTTGTTGTTGGGGTGGTGGTAGGGGTTGTTGTTGGGGTAGTGATAGGGGTTGTGGTTGGGTTTGATGTCATAGTTTTTTCTGTCTGTATGGTCAAAGTTGTATTTTGCACTTGAGGTGCGGTTGACTGAAATGTATTTGTTGGATTTGTGATAACAATGAAGCCTGTTGTTGTGGTAGATGCTGAAGTAGTTGCAGTAGTTGTTGGGGTAGTGGAAGGTTTTGATGTTGGGGTAGTGGTAGGAGTTGTCGTTGGGGTTGTGGTAGGTTTAGTTGTTGTAGTAGTTGTTGTGGTAGTGGAAGGTTTTGATGTTGAAGTAGTTGTAGTAGTGGTTGGGGTAGTGGTAGGTTTTGATGTTGGGGTAGTGGTAGGAGTTGTTGTTGGGGTAGTGGTAGGTTTAGTTGTTGAAGTAGTTGTAGTAGATGTTGGGGTAGTGGTAGGTTTTGATGTTGGGGTCATTGTAGTAGTTGTTGTTGGGGTAGTGGAAGGTTTTGATGTTGGGGTACTGGTAGGAGTTGTTGTTGGGATAGTGCTAGATGTAATGGTTGAAGTAGTTGTAGTACTTGCTGGGGTAGTGGTAGGTCTTGATGTTGAAGAATATATAGTAGTTGTTGGGGTAGTGGTAGGTTTTGATGTTGGGGTCGTTGTAGTAGTTGTTGTTGGGATAGTGGTAGATGTAATTGTTGAAGTAGTTGTAGTACTTGTTGGGGTAGTGGTAGGTCTTGATGTTGAAGAATATATAGTAGTTGTTGGGGTAGTGGAAGGTTTTGATGTTGAAGTAGTTGTAGTACTGGTTGGGGTAGTGGTAGGTTTTGATGTTGGGGTCGTTGTAGTAGTTGTGGTTGGGGTAGTGGTAGGTTTTGATGTTGAAGTAGTTGTAGTAGTGGTTGGGGTAGTGGTAGGTTTAGTTGTTGTGGTAGTGGAAGGTTTTGATGTTGAAGTAGTTGTAGTAGTGGTTGGGGTAGTGGTAGGAGATGTTGGGGTTGTGGAAGGTTTAGTTGTTGAAGTGGTTGTAGTAGCTGTTGGGGTAGTGGTAGGTTTAGTTGTTGAAGTAGTTGCAGTTGATGTTGGGTTAGTAGTAGGTTTTGTTGTTGGGGTAGTTGTATCAGTTGTTGGGGTAGTGGTAGGTTTTGATGTTGAAGTAGTTGTAGTAGTTGTTGGTGTAGTGGTAGGTTTAGTTAATGAAGTAGTTGTAGTAGTTGTTGAAGTAGTTGTAGGGGTGGTGGTAGGTTTTGTTGTTGCGGTAGTGGTAGGAGATGTTGGAGTAGTGGTAGGTTTAATTGTTGAAGTAGTTGTAGCTGGTGTTGGGGTAGTGGTAGTAGATGTTGTTGGGGTAGTGGTAGGATATTTTGTTGGGGTAGTGTTAGGTTTAGTTGTAGGGGTAGTTGTAGTAGGTGTTGTTGGGGTAGTGGTAGGTTTAGATGTTGAAGTAGATGTAGTTGCTATTGGGGTAATTGTAGGTTTTGATGTTGGGGTCGTTGTAGTAGTTGTTGTTGGGGTAGTGGAAGGTTTAGTTGTGGAACTAGCTGTGGTAGTTGTTGTTGAAGTAGTTGCAGTAGTTGTTGGGGTAGTAGAAGGTTTTGATGTTGGGGTAGTGGTAGGAGTTGTTGTTGGGGTTGTGGTCGGTTTAGTTGTTGGGGTAGTTGCAGTAGTTGTTGTTGGGGTAGTGGTAGGTTTAGTTGTTGAAGTAGTTGCAGTCGTTGTTGGGTTAATAGTAGGTTGTGTTTTTGGGGTAGTTGTATTAGTTGTTGTTGTAGTGGTAGGTTTTGATGTTGAAGTAGTTGTAGTAGATGTTGTTGGGGTAGTGGTAGGCTTTGATGTTGGGGTAGTGGTAGGAGCTGTTGTTGGGGTAGTGGTAGGAGTTGTTGTTGGGGTAGTGGTAGGTTTAGATGTTAAAGTAGTTGTAGTAGATGTTGGGGTAGTGGTAGGAGTTGTCGTTGGGGTTGTGGTAGGTTTAGTTGTTGTAGTAGTTGTAGTAGATGTTGGGGTAGTGGAAGGTTTTGATGTTGGGGTAGTGGTAGGAGTTGTTGTTGGGGTACTGGTAGGAGATTTTGTTGAAGTAGTTGTAGTAGTTGTTGGTGTAGTGGTAGGTTTAGTTAATGAAGTAGTTGTAGTAGTTGTTGTTGAAGTAGTTGTAGGGGTGGTGGTAGGTTTTGTTGTTGGGGTAGTGGTAGGAGTTGTTGTTGGGGAAGTGGTAGGTTTAGTTGTTGAAGTGGTTGGGGTACTGGTAGGTTTTGATGTTGGGGTAGTTGAAGTAGATGTTGGGGTACTGGTAGGTTTTGATGTTGGGGTAGTTGTAGTAGATGTTGGGGTACTGGTAGGTTTTGATGTTGGGGTAGTTGTAGTAGATGTTGGGGTACTGGTAGGTTTTGATGTTGGGGTAGTTGAAGTGGTTGGGGTACTGGTAGGTTTTGATGTTGGGGTAGTTGAAGTAGATGTTGGGGTACTGGTAGGTTTTGATGTTGGGGTAGTTGTAGTAGATGTTGGGGTACTGGTAGGTTTTGATGTTGGGGTAGTTGAAGTGGTTGGGGTACTGGTAGGTTTTGATGTTGGGGTAGTTGTAGTAGATGTTGGGGTACTGGTAGGTTTTGATGTTGGGGTAGTTGTAGTAGATGTTGGGGTACTGGTAGGTTTTGATGTTGGGGTAGTTGAAGTGGTTGGGGTACTGGTAGGTTTTGATGTTGGGGTAGTTGTAGTAGATGTTGGGGTACTGGTAGGTTTTGATGTTGGGGTAGTTGTAGTAGATGTTGGGGTACTGGTAGGTTTTGATGTTGGGGTAGTTGTAGTAGATGTTGGGGTACTGGTAGGTTTTGATGTTGGGGTAGTTGTAGTAGATGTTGGTGTAGTAGTTGTAGTAGTTGTTGGGGTAGTGGTAGGTTTTGATGTTGGGGTAGTGGTAGGAGTTGTTGCGGAAGTAGCTGAAGTAGTTGCAGGGGTAGTGGTTGGTTGTGTTGTTGTGGTAGTAGATGTTGGGGTAGTGGTAGGAGTTGTGGTTGGGGTAGTGGTAGGTTTAGTTGTTGAAGTAGTTGCAGTAGTTGTTGGGGTAGTGGTAGGTGTTGTTGTTGTGGTAGTGGTAGGTTTAGTTGTTGAAGTAGTTGTGGTAGTTGTTGGGGTAGTGGAAGGTTTTGTTGTTGGGGTAGTTGTGGTAGATGTTGGGGTAGTTGTGGTAGTTGTTGGGATAGTGGTTGGTTTTGATGTTGGGGTAGTGGTAGTAGATGTTGGGGTACTGGTAGGTTTAGTTGTTGAAGTAGTTGAAGTAGATGTTGTGGTAGTAGCTGTTGTTGGGATAGTGGTAGGTTTAGTTGTTGATGAAGAGGTAGTTGTTGGTGGGGTAGTGTCAGGTTTAGTAGCTGAAGTAGTTGCAGGGGTAGTGGTTGGTTTAGTTGTTGATGTAGTTGTAGTAGTTGTTGGGGTAGTGGTAGGAGTTGTGGTAGGTTTAGTTGTTGAAGTAGTTGCAGTAGTTGTTGGGGTAGTGTTAGGAATTGTTGTTGGGGTAGTGGTAGGTTTAGTTGTTGATGTAGTTTTAGTAGTTGTTGGGGTAGTGGAAGGTTTAGTTGTTGATGTAGTTGTAGTAGTTGTTGGGGTAGTAGAAGGTTTTGTTGTTGGGGTAGTTGTGGTAGTTGTTGGCGTAGTTGGGGTAGTTGTTGGGGTAGTTGTTGGTTTTGATGTTGGGGTAGTGGTAGCAGTTGTTGTTGTAATGGTTGTTGTGGGCCTGACTGAGGTGGTAGTTGTCCCATTGCTACAAACATCAACAACATCAACACAACATCTGACTCTGATCTCGTAGTTGTAGCATATTGGTATCTTGCCTTGATCCTTGTTGTGGCATATCAGTCCAACTGAGGGATTGCATTCAACATTTTGACCTAGTTCGTCCAAAGGAACAAGGAAGTCTTTGGCTCTGCATTCTACTTCCTTAGGTTGGCTACAAGTATCATTTCTATATTTCTTTATATTTTCTATGGTTTCATAATCTCCTCCTGTTTTTTCAGTAGGATAGTGATTGTCAATCCAGTCTGACCATTCACAGACAATCTTGGTCAAGCAGAGTGGAGTAGTAGTGGGTGAAGTGGTTGTTGGTGAAATAGGGGTTGTTGTGAGGGCAGTGGTAGGGGTTGTGGTTGGGGTAGAGGTAGGGGTTGTTGTTGGGGTAATGGTAGGGGTTGTTGTTGGGGTAGGGGTTGTTGTTGGGGTAGTGGTAGAAGTTGTTGTTGGGGTAGAGGTAGGGGTTGTTGTTGGGGTAGTGGTAGAAGTTGTTGTTGGGGTAGTGGTAGAAGTTGTTGTTGGGGTAGTGGTAGGAGTTGAGAAAACAAATACTGTTGTGGTCGGTGCTTGAGTGGATATCTGTGTTGTTGTAACACTTGGTGTAGTTGTTGGAGTTGGGGTGCTGGGACAGGGGTTCATAATCCGGACAATAGTTCCGTTCTCTTTGCAGGTGGCAGTAATACAGGTCCCATCACCGTCAGATGTGTGATATATGGTCGCTCCATAAGGGTATGTTCTGCCGTCGTATAAACAATAGCAAGCTGCAATAGGATTATCACAAGGAACATAAGTTATTATCATGTAATCATCTTGTCATGTTACCTTCTTGGTAATAATGTAGGCTAATGTTTCAGTTATTATCATGTAATCATCTTGTCATGTTACCTTCTTGGTAATAATGTAGGCTAATGTTTCAGTTTGTAGTGGTTTTCCTTACCTTGGACATCATAGCTGCATCTGACCTCAGTCGATGAGCAACGACTTGAAAAAGAAAGAAGGAGGTTACAGTACCTTTCAAAGTCGAATAAAATATTAAGAGCTATTTGTTATGAAGTACAAAACAATGTTATATGTTATATTCACAATAAGGTATTAACAGGTCAAATCACAATGAGGTATTAACAGGTCAAATCACAATAAGGTATTAACAGGTCAAATCACAATAAGGTATTAACAGGTCAAATCACAATGAGGTATTAACAGGTCAAATCACAATAAGGTATTAACAGGTCAAATCCCAATAAGGTATTAACAGGTCAAATCCCAATGAGGTATTAACAGGTCAAATCACAATGAGGTATTAACAGGTCAAATCACAATAAGGTATTAACAGGTCAAATCACAATAAGGATCAGTTCAAATCACAATCTTTGAAAATCAAAATCAATTGAATGGTAGGAAAACCTCTTTGTAGGTGGACTATTGACATTGCCTTATCTGACCAGAAATACAGGCTACCTTAAGGCTTATACCAACCGTATTAAACCCTATGTAATGTAAATACAGTATCTATGTATTTATCAAAATGTTGATACATACCATGTCTGACAGTTCTCCTTAGAAGGTATAACCTCTCCATCATTGTAATGAGTTCCATCTCCATCGTAGCAACCACAGTCCTTCTTAGTGACACACTTCATGGTACTTTCTTCCAAATAAGGCTGGGCCGAAGAACATTTTGGATAGCAACCTTTAAGATAAAAACAGTCAATTTAATCCAGGACACCTGCACAGATTAGATCATCCTCATGGTATCTAGTTTTAACACCAAAGCTGTAATGGATATGATATTTCAATATTTGTATTTAGTTTTCAGTATAGATGAACAAGGGAGGGGGAGGCATTACATATGTTATACTGTACATTTGTTTAACAACTTGGAATGTAAATTGTAAATCAAACGGCCAAGCTGTTATGAAGGGCTCTTAGTTACCTTCCAGTGCAGGGATCTGACTGGAGCATGTTCCTGAGGGATTCTTGCAGGTCTTCATACAGGGGTATCCACACGGATTATAATGCCACTCACACTCACCAATAGGGTTGTAGAAATCACAGAACAGAGCTGGTGAAATGAAAACATGTCACATTTTAACTGAACCAGGGTCCTAAAAGAGGATTGAACAGTTACACATTCAAATCATAAATTGGTATTCTGTCCCGATAGCTAAACAATCCCACCTATCCATCAGTCAATTGTCCCACTCAAAGCAAATGACTCACGGCAGATATCTGGTGTTCTCCACTTGATACAAGCCCCTGCCTCGTTACAGGCCTGGGCGTAGGCTGCTACAGCTGTACAGAAACACTCGCAGTCTCCCCCAGTGTCACAGGCACACGAGTCCCTCACACAGGCATCATGGAATGGCGTGGGGTCCACCTTTTAGGAAGATGCATTAAGCCATCATTTGTTTATTCAATGCATTGCTCAGCTTGTTGAAGAGACTACAGATGAATTATTGACGATGATTATTATTGGGTTGGATGGTAGACTTTTAGTTTTTTGTTATCTTTTTATTCCTACTTTCGTTGGTGGATGTTTTTGGTGTCATTCACATGATTATTGACAAACCAATTTTATTAAAAAGATTGCCATGTACCATCATTCAACTCTGCTTGTCATTGTGTACCTTATACGAAACCTGTTAGCCTAAGACTTGTGCTACAAAATTATCGGTTCTTATAAATTCCACCATAAGTTTTACCCTGAGGCTGTGAAGTAAATGAACTATTGTTGAAGCCTTAACCTTATTGACCCTGAGGCTGTGAGGTAAATTAACTCTTGTTGAAGCCTTAACCTTATTGACCCTGGGTCTGTGAGTTACTGTGTATTAACTCTTGTTGAAGTTTTAACCTTATTGACCCTGAGGCTGTGAGTTACTGTGTATTAACTCTTGTTGAAGACTTAACCTTATTGACTCTGAGTCTGTGAGTTACTGTGTATTAACTCTTGTTGAAGCATTAACCATATTATTGTACTTATGCAGTGCCACTTTGGCTGCGTTTACACAGGCAGTCCAATTCAGATCATTCACCAATTATTTGCATATCTGACACCAATTGATATTGCCCTTAATGTATAAACAGCAACAACAAAAAAATGGAATCTGATCTTTTGAGCTCTGATTTATACCACTTCCATACGTGGATCTCAATCCTGATTCAAACCCAATTCTCCATGTGATCTCTGTTTGGATGCTCAGATCTGATGTTTTTGCTCTAAAGTGTTTTTTTTTGCACATGACCTGCCATTACCATGACAACCACCCAAAAATGTAAAGGACAGGAAATGAGCATTGCATCTGTGTGCTACTTCAGAACCTACATCAGTGTTAATGCGCCAATCTGATATGGGCTACAGTAAAACTACAGTCAGGGCCATAAATATTTGGACATTGACTAAGTTATTATTATTTTAGCATATTGGAGTTGAGATTAAAAAGTGCAGACTTCAGCATTATTTTGAGGGTATTTACCTCCAAATCGGGTGAACAGTGTAGGAATCACAGCACTTTTTATGTGGTCCCTCCCTTTTTAAAGGACCAAAAGTAATTGGACAATTGGCTGCTCAGCTGTTCCATGGCCAGGTGTGTCTTATTCCCTCATTAGTTAATTTGCAAGTAAGCAGATAAAATGCCTAGAGTTTATTCAAGTGTGGCATTTACACTTGAAGTCCACTGCCAGTGAAGCAAGCCATCATTAGGCTGAAAAATGAAAACAAACCCATCAGAGAGACAGCAAAAACAGTAGGCGTGGCCAAATCAAATATTTGGTACTTTCTTAAAAGTGAGTGAGCTCAGGGACACCAAAAGGCCCGGAAGACCACGGAAAACAACTGTGGTGGATGACGGAAGAATTCCCTGGTGAAAAACAACCCCTTTACAACAGCTGGTCAAGAACACCCTCCAGGACGTAGGATTATCTGTGCCAAAGTCAACAATCAAGAGAAGACTCAACCAGAGTAAATACAGAGTAAAAAAGGAAGACCAGATTAAAGTTTGCCAAACAACATCTAAAAAAGCCTGTAAAGTTCTGTAACAACATCCTATGGACAGATGAGACAAGGTTCAACTTGTACCAGAATGATGGGAAGAGAAGAGTATGGAGAAGGGAAGGAACTGCTCACCATCAGAGCATACCACCTCATCTGTGAAGCAAGGTGGAGGTAGTGTTATGGGGTGGGCATGTATGGCTGCCAATGGAACTAGTTCCCTTGTATTTATTGATGATGCGATTGCTGACAAAAGCAGCAGGATGAATTCTGAGGTGTTTAGGGCCATATTATATGCTCAGATTCAGCCAAATGCTATTAAACACATTGGACAGCCCTTTACATTGCAGATGGACAATGACCCGAAGCACACTGTGAAAGCAACCCAATACTTTTTTAAGGCAAAGAAGTGGAATGTTCTGCAATGGCCTTTAAGGCCTAGATTCAATCCTCGTTAAAGAGCGATTTGAGCCAACAAATGCAGTGTTTACCTTGAATGTGGTCTTCATGAATTCAGAAATATTGCCTTTAAAAGGTGCATAGCCGAAATGGGGTCTAGAATCTAGCCTTTTAGAGTTGATCCCCCACATCTCAGGTCCATATTTATATTACAGATGAACTTTTATACGACCTGTACTGCAGTAACGTGCAGAGAGGTCAGTGGCTGGGTAACAACGGGTTATTAACAAAGCCAGATTTACTCACAAATAAACCTTGATGAAGGTCAAGTTCCCCATACAGCAGATAGCTCCAACAACCAGAGTGATTGAGGCTATTAATACTTAAAGAGTACATTGATGCACCTGTGCGTTGATCTAAGTAACATCACCAAAAAATCCCCCCTCACAATCTGTCAATTTAAGCCAGAGATATCAGGTTTTTTTTACTGCTTCTTTAAGAAAGCTCAGGAAGTATGGAGGTAGCTTTGTGCCAACAAAAATAAGGGATTAAGTACGTGTCCAAAAAAAGTAAAACATCTCCTAGATATACAACAGACACTTCAAAATCCTATTCCTTATGATTTATTTTTGACTGTCTGTTTTGCCATTTATGAATGTGTTGTTATGGGCTATAGCAGTAACGGCCAAATTGAATATCTTATCAAATATCTTTGGGGAGGGGGTTATATTTTTGAAACCTAAAGGGGTCCTAAAATTGCAAATGAAAATAGCTAAATGATCAATGGCACTGTATGACCATCTGAAAACCATTCCATATGTAACTCCCTCAACGGCTTTTGACCGAAATGGACAATTTTCACCAAATGTAATTACCAACATAGCCAAGATACACAAGTCATAGCCTTTTTACAGACAGCTTGTTTGAACCTGCCGACTGCATGTATCTGCTGTACTGTCTATTGAATGTATAGGTTTTTCAAATGACTGTATCTATTTATTTTATTTGACCTTTATTTAACTAGGCAAGTCAGTTAAGAACAAATTATTATTTTCAATGACAGCCTAGGAACAGTGGGTTAACTGCCTGTTCAGGGGCAGAACGACAGATTTGTACCTTGTCAGCTCGGGGATTTGAACTTGCAACCTTCCGGTTACTGGTCCAACGCTCTAACCACTAGGCTACCTTTTATCTTTATCAGCTGCACTACGTCGACTTCCTAACAACTTTGGTTGGCATGGCAATAAAGTATTGATCTATATTGAATAGTATCTGCTGTGTACTGTACCTGTGAGTGGCAGGCTGAGAAAACGTTACTGGTGATGATGCTGCAGCGTTTCAGAGACCAGGACTGCCTATATGATCTTAAAGTGCATGGGTTTTTTATGACATCAGCGTTGGGGCAACTGGGTGACACTTTCCAGCTGTTCCCAAACTCCAGAGCTTCAACAACCACTTCCTGGTTTCTGGATGTGAAGTCGTTCTTTCCATTACCGTCGTAGTTACCACACAGACCACACACTTGGCCCTGGAAGGAAATTCAACATTTAGAAATAATAACTTGAAGTAGATAATCAAACATCACATTGTTTTGTAAGCCAATGCAATTGCTAAACAAAGATACAGTGCAATCACTGGTTCAAAATGTCCTATTCTAGTCACTCACCTGGAAGGTAGAGCTGAGTTTGATGAACAGGCTATTCTTCTTGTCCCACATGAGGATCAGGCCATTTTCAGCCTCAACAACAACATAGAGACCGATAGAGTGGACCTGGTATGGCACGTCAACCCCGTTCTCTTGTTTGATCACTTTTACAGATTCATCTGCTAGTATGATCTCATTGCTCTGAAAGACAGAAACAGAAAGTGTTCATTGCTAATGTAATACTAGTAGACAGGTTTACACTGTGGTGGTGCTGGATTTAACACTATCCAGGGTAACACTGTGGTGGTGCTGGCTTTTACACCATCCAGGGTTACACTGGGGTGGTGCTGAGTTTTACACTATCCAGTATGTACACTAAAAGTGGCAGTGGTAAAGCCTCTCTTGAAAAAGCCAAACCTTGACCCAGAAAATGTAAAAAACTATTGGCCTATATCGAATCATCCATTCCTCTCAAAAATTTTAGAAAAGGCTGTTGCGCAGCAACTCACTGCCTTCCTGAAGACAAACAATGTATACGAAATGCTTCAGTCTGGCTTTAGACCCCATCATAGCACTGAGACTGTACTTGTGAAGGTGGTAAATGACCTTTTAATTGCATCAGACCGAGGCTCTGCATCTGTCCTCGTGCTCCTAGACCTTAGTGCTGCTTTTGATGCCATCGATCACCACCTTCTTTTGGAGAGATTGGAAACCCAAATTGGTCTACACGGACAAGTTCTGGACTGGTTTAGATCTTATCTGTTCGAAAGATATCAGTTTGTCTCTGTGAATGGTTTGTCCTCTGACAAATCAACTGTAAATTTCGGTGTTCCTCAAGGTTCCATTTTAGGACCACTATTGTTTTCACTATATATTTTACCTCTTGGGGATGTCATTCGAAAACACAATGTTAACTTTCACTGCTATGCGGATGAAACACAGCTGTACATTTCAATGAAACATAGTGAAGCCCCAAAATTGCCCTCGCTAGAAGCCTGTGTTTCAGACATAAGGAAGTGGATGGCTGCAAACTTTCTACTTTTAAACTCGGACAAAACAGAGATGCTTGTTCTAGGTCCCGAGAAACAAAGAGATCTTCTGTTGAATCTGACAATCAATCTTAATGGTTGTACAGTCGTCTCAAATAAAACTGTGAAGGACCTCTGCGTTACTCTGGACACTGATCTCTCTTTTGAAGAACATATCAAGACTGTTTCAAGGACAGCTTTTTTCCATCTACGTAACAATGCAAAAATCAGAAACTTTCTGTCCAAAAATGATGCAGAAAAATTAATCCATGCTTTTGTCACTTCTAGGTTAAACTACTGCAATGCTCTACTTTCCGGCTAACCGGATAAAGCACTAAATAAACTTCAGTTAGTGCTAAATACGGCTGCTAGAATCCTGACTAGAACCAAAACATTTGATCATATTACTCCAGTGCTAGCCTCCCTACACTGGCTTCCTGTCAAGGCAAGGGCTGATTTCGAGGTTTTATTGCTAACCTAAAAAGCATTACATGGGCTTGCTCGTACCTATCTCTCTGATTTGGTCCTGCCGTACATACCTACACGTACGCTACGGTCACAAGACGCAGGCCTCCTAATTGTCCCTAGAATTTCTAAGCAAACAGCTGGAGGCAGGGCTTTCTCCTATAGAGCTCCATTTTTATGGAATGGTCTGCCTACCCATGTGAGAGACTCAAATTTGGTCTCAACCTTTAAGTCTTTACTGAAGACTCATCTCTTCAGTGGGTCATATGATTGAGTGTAGTCTGGCCCAGGAGTGTGAAGGTGAACGGAAAGGCTCTGGAGCAACGAACCACCCTTGCTGTCTCTGCCTGGCCGGTTCCCCTCTTTCCACTGGGATTCTCTGCCTCTAACCCTATTACAGGGGCTGAGTCACTGGCTTACTAGGGCTCTTTCATACCGTCCCTAGGAGGGGTGCGTCACTTGAGTGGTTTAAGTCACTGATGTGATCTTCCTGTATGGGTTGGCGCCCTCACTTGGGTTGTGCCGTGGCAGAGATCTTTGTGGGCTATACTCGGCCTTGTCTCAGGATGGTAAGTTGGTGGTTGAAGATATCCCTCTAGTGGTGTGGGGTCTGTGCTTTGGCAAAGTGGGTGGGGTTATATCCTTCCTGTTTGGCCCTGTCCGGGGGTGTCATCGGATGAGGCCACAGTGTCTCCTGACCCCTCCTGTCTCAGCCTCTAGTATTTATGCTGCATTAGTTTATGTGTTGGGGGGCTAGGGTCAGTTTGTTATATCTGGAGTACTTCTCCTGTCCTATCCGGTGTCCTGTGTGAATTTAAGTATGCACTCTCTAATTCTCTTTCTCTCTTTCTTTCTTTCTTTCTTTCTCTCTCTTGGAGGACCTGAGCCCTAGGACCATGCCTCAGGACTACCTGACATGATGACTCCTTGCTGTCCCCAGTCCACCTGGCTGTGCTGCTGCTCCAGTTTCAACTGTTCTGCCTGTGATTATTATTATTTGACCATGCTGGTCATTTATGAACATTTGAACATCTTGGCCATGTTCTGTTATAATCTCCACCCGGCACAGCCAGAAGAGGACAGGCCACCCCACATATCCTGGTTCCTCTCTAGGTTCCTTCCTAGGTTTTGGCCTTTCTAGGGAGTTTTTCCAAGCCGCCGTGCTTCTACATCTGCATTGCTTGCTGTTTGGGGTTTTAGGCTGGGTTTCTGTATAGCACTTTGAGATATCAAATGATGTACGAAGGGCTATATAAATACATTTGATTTAATTTGATATACTGTACATGTCAATTTGAAATTCTACTGTACAAATACATAGCTAACCCTAACCCAAATATATAGCTAACCCTAACCCTAACCCAAATATATAGCTAACCCTAACCCAAATACATAGCTAACCCTAACCCTAACCCTAATACATAGCTAACCCTAACCCAAATACAAGGGGGGGGGGGGGGGGTTCCTGCTATCAATTCTGCTCATAGAGAATTCTAAGCAGGCATTCCATCAGACAGCCCTGTCAATCTAGCTACAGTGGTTGCTCCACTAAAAATTTTGTGATTATGCTGCGGGATTTAGAGGTAATTTGTGGTTTAGTACAGTACCCTGCGCCACCACTTCATTGCTCCAGACCACCACAAGGGGGAGTTAGAGCACTGATTATGATTTTGGTTCCAACTGTGTCTCTAACTGACAATGAATGGGTGACATAAACCTAAATAGAAACTGATAATTGTGCACGACTTCAGTATTACTTACTAAAACTGTTGTTACACAGGTTTTTATTATTTCATTTTGTTAGGATTGTTTTGGTATTACTGTAGTACTGTAGGCTACTCTCGACCAGTCACGTTGTACAGCGCCTGAGTGGCACAATGGTCTAAGACACTGCTTAGCAAGCTGTGTTGCTACAGATGCTGGTACAATACTCCTACCAGCCTCGACTGGGAGATCCATGAGAAGACTGTGGGTTTTGTAGCTAAATTCATGGGGGGGACGAGATAAGCACAATCCAGAGTTCAGCATGCAATTCCGCTCACTGCCACCGGCGTCGACATTGTGCCAAATGTCCAGACTTGTCTATTGTACCTTTAATGCATGTATGAAGCCGTCTATGAACAGTAGTCCCTACCCCCAAGAAGAGCTTGATGGCCTTGGAACAGGTGGTGCCGGTGGATCCACAGGGAATGTTCTCTGTGATCACTCTAAAGGTACCGTTTGGATTGTTGCTGCAGTAGTCCTGCAGGATGTTTTCAAATTCACAATCAGAAAACATCTTAGTTATTATTATTATTACCTCATCTTAATCATAATTAGAAAATATGTGCATCATACATAAAGTAGGGGTTTTAATAAAATACAAATAAAATCATAAATGCAAATGATTATTGCCCTACCTGAGTAAGAATGTATTCACAGTCTCCATTGAAAGTGAACCTTTCCTTATCAAAAGTGATGAAATGCCCATCTCCATATATGGCACACATCCCATCACACTGCTTATTGGTACACTGCCATTTTCTGCCTTCGCAAGTGCTACAATGATGCAAACATAATCACATAGGAAGATTTTAGAGGGAAGCATTTGACATATCCAAAGAAGAAGAAGAAGAGGGATAGAAGTTGATTTTACCAGGTATTGCAGTCTACTTTGAGCACATGTCCAGGTTGGTAATAGACTCCATTGTGAGAACAGGGACATAGATCTTCCTTGATGCATCCTCCGTTTCCATCAGACAGCAGGCCATCAGGACATACACAGCCTGACACACACTCTGCACTGATCTATAACACAATGAATCAGGGAAGGACTGACATGAATTTAAGTTGGACTTTTTGTGCCTGAATGTCCCTCCACCCTCCAGGGTATAAGATGTGGACATTATGTGCCTGAATGTCCCTCCCCTCTCCAGGGTATAAGATGGGGACATTATTTGACTGTATGTCCACATCTTAAATTAAAACATGTTGTGAGGCATTTTCATATTTTTATTAACGTGTTGTAAGACATGTCCCATTGTAGACTTACACAGTGACTGTCTAGTGTTTGACAGCTCTTCTGGCACTCTGAGCCCTTGGCTCCGGGCCCTGCACTAGAACAGTTGAAGAAACCCATTGGTTCTTCACAGGCTGTAGGGAACAAAAGTAGGCTTTATAGGTTAGTAGGGATTAAACTACAGAGTCTTGGATGTGAAGTGATTTGCTAAATTTGGCAAATAACGATGTGTTCTGAATTTCAGAGTACTCACATAAATGTTGTTGTTCTCCAGTACAGCTTAATTTCCCTTGTCTGCAAGAGCTGGGTGGTTAAGAGGGGTACAAGAGGAGGGGGTTAAGCATGGTTTAGCATGCCTCTTGCAGTAAAACAACACTTCAGAAGAAGACAGTCGATTTCTAAATATTTTAGTAGAGCCACAACAGAGAAGACCATCAGATTTTCAGAGATTTTCTTTCACATGCCAACCAAGTCCTCACCATGTAGCCCCATAGATCCTGGTGACCGCTCCAGGGGGTACTACTGTGCCTCCATTGTAGCAGGAGCAGCGTGAGGCAGGGACACACTCTCCCTGGTCATTCAGGTAGGTTCCCTCGGCACAGCCACAGCCGTCCACAGACACATGGTCTAACTGTTCAATTCAATTAAAAATGTTTTATCCATGAGGGGAAATTACTTTGGGCATGTCTGCAACAACAATAACAAAACAGCAACAACAAGACAACAACATCCACAACAACAACAAGACATCGACAACAAGACAACAACATACACAACAACAACAAGACAACAACAACAAGAAGACAACAACAACAACAAGACAACAGCAAGAAGACAACAACAATATATTGGGGCTCTGGTAGCCTATTGGTTAGAGCATTGATTGCTGGATCGAATGTCAGAGCTGTCAACGTAATAATCTGTCGTTCTGCCCCTGAGCAAGGCAGTTAACCCACTGTTCCCCGGGCCCTGAGCAAGGCAGTTAACCCACTGTTCCCCGGGCCCTGAGCAAGGCAGTTAACCCACTGTTCCCCGGGCGCTGAAGATGTGAATGTCGATTATGGCAGCACCCTCTCTGATTCAGAGGGTTTGGGTTAAACGCGGAAGACACATTTCAGTTTAGGCATTCGGTTGTACAACTTACACAACAACAACAAGACAACAACAGCCTACACAACAACAACAAGACAACAACAGCCTACACAACAACAACAAGACAACAACAGCCTACACAACAACAAAACACACAACCATTCACATCAAAATAAACTCGTCATAGACCACAAAACATTAAAAAAAATGAATAATAATAACAATAATTATGAGAATAAAAATATATTAAATAAGTAACATGAATAGAAATGAGATGTCCAAGTAAATGTACCTGGCAGGTAAAGTCTGTCTGGCTCAGTGAACGACAGGTGCGGTCACAGCTGGTCATGGTGTAGTCATAGATCATCGTGTCAGGGCAGCTAGAGGAGTACTTCCCTGTTGAAAACAGTATGGTGATTCAACATTTAATTACATGTTTTGCGGAATTTTGTTTTTAAATAAGAAGGTAAACCCTGGACACCGTGGGTTAAAAGGAGGGTAAACCCTGGACACCGTGGGTTAATTGGAGGGTAAACCCTGGACACTGTGGGTTAATAGGAGGGTAAACCCTGGACACTGTGGGTTAATAGGAGGGTAAACCCTGGACACTGTGGGTTAATAGTAGGGTGAAATCTGGACACCGTGGGTTAATAGGAGGGTAAACCCTGGACAATGTGGGTAAATAGGAGGGTAAACCCTGGACATCGTGTGTTAATAGGAGGGGGAACCCTGGACACCGTGGGTAAATAGGAGGGGAACGCTTCATTAATTAATAAATAAATATATTCAGTATCTCTGATGTTTATCTTACCACAGGTGGTGTTTCTCCATCCACTGAGCAGGACGCCTGCAGCAGCACATGCATGGACGTAGGAGGAGACCGCAGCACACATGCACTCCTCACTCCTCTCACAGTTACAACTGTCATATAGGCAGATCTACAGGGAGAGAAGAAGAAACAGTAGAAGAAGAAGAAGTTATGAGATGTGATAATGAAGAAAACTACTGTTTTCTGAAATCACACACAAGCACAGGACAATAGTACTACAAAAATCTTAGATGTTTTGAGATAAATTAAATTAATATTATATAATTATTTGATATAGAACGTCTTAAATGATTGTTTAAATAAATATATTCTTAGAGCTTTGGGATAACTCTGTAATTAAAGAGTATTTGAGAAGTTAAAATCATCATACTTACTTCCTTGTAGTAATTTGGGTTGATCTCGGTGTGGCATTGGGAAAATATTCCTTTACTATCTGACAGCATTGAGCACCAGTACTTGGCATATCTCTCTGTAAAACATATGAGATATTAGAAACATTTCACAAAGTACAGTGTTTTTATCTAGGCTTTACTGTGCATCCCATTAGACATATGTAAGTGTAATCCCCAAGAAGTTTTCCAAGGCTCTGATAAAGGCTGTCGAAACATAATGAAACGGTTTAATTATAAAAGTTTAACAAATAATTTGTTAGAAAATCTATACAGAGGATCCTTTTTCTACTACTAGTAAGGAATAGTTTTGGTATTATCAAGTCCCTCAGTCGAGCACCTGATTCACTTTTTGTTCAAGCTGGGTTGAAGCGCATTTGGGTTTCATGTTTCATTAGACCAAGGGTTTCCAAACCTTTTTGGCACACGACCCCATTTGGACTGGTGAAGAGGCCTGCCCGCTGTCCCACCATAGATTTGCCCCATTTGTGCAAGAGTCCACCTTTCAGTCCCATAAAAAGCTGGGGAGTTTGTGAGTCGTTCAATCAGAGTTTCCTCTTGATTGCGAGAAATAGCATAAATTCTTTGTTTAACATGTGCCTCTATCCCCCCACACCGATTGCGGACGGTAATATCAAAACCTGCAATAGTGTGTGGTTTCATTCCGTAGTGGAACTAGCCGTTCAACGTGGGAATGATTCAAGTGCAACGGTCAAGTGCGGCCATTGAAGAACTGGGACAATTTCAGCGTCCAGGAATTGTGTACAGATCCTTGCGACATGGGGCTGTGCATTGTCATGTTGAAACATGAGGTGATGGCGGTGGATGAATGGCATGACAATAGGCCTCAGGATCTCGTCACGGTATCTCTGTGTATTCAAATTGCCATTGATAAAATGCAAGAGTGTTCATTGTCTGTAGCTCATGCCAGCCCCATACCATAACCCCACACCAACCATGGGGCATTTTGTTCACAACACTGACATCAGCAGCGGTTGTGAGGATGTACTGCCAAATTCTCTAAAATGACGTTGAAGGCGGCTTATGGTAGAGAAATTAACATTCAATTATCTGGCTACAGATCTGGTGGATCCTGCAGTCAGCATACCAATTGCATGCGCACTCAAAACGTAAGACATCTGTGGCATTGAGTTGTGTGACAAAAACCTCACATTTTAGAGTGGCCTTTTTTTTACCCTAGCACATGGTGCACCTGTGTTATTGTCATAGTGTAAATCACCTTCTTGATCTGCCACACCTGTCAGATAGATGGATTGTCTTGGCAAAGGCAAAATGCTAACTAACAGGGATGTAAACAAATTTGTGTATATATTATTTGGTATTTTGGAAATTCTCCCGTGACCCCATTGTCATATAAAGTGACCCAACATGGGGTCGTGACCCCTAGTTTGAGAACCGCTGCATTAGACATATGTTAGTGCTTTTAAAGAGGTCGAAGGAGTACCGTTCTCTACACTCAGACTGCATGGCATCTCAAAGTTCTGTGCCACATCAGGACAGCTTGCTTTGTTCTTCCACATGTTGGCGAACGTCACAGCGGTTCCTTCCACGAGTCCATTGATGGTTCTGAAGTCGTCAGCGCGGACGCTGTTAAAGTCTCCGCAAAGACCTGGATAAGAGGTACAAAACATTATAACAGGTGGTTTGAACTAACATTGACAGAAGATGCAATGCATCAAGTATCATTAGTTTATTAATAATGGTTTCAGGTGAGGTTTGACCGAACCCCTCAAACAAGTGGTATAGTGGCACACGTTACATTAACAGTAGATTGATAACCAATCATCTTTTATAATAACAATGCATGACATTTATATAGCGCTTCTCAACAACCCCAAAACACTTATCTTTCCACAAAGACTTTAAATGAGCAGAGAGAAACATACCCTGGGTTTTTTCTTTGTGTGAACTGCTAGCTACGATGTAGACCTGCATTATAGGTGTTAGCTGGACCTCTAGACGGAGCCCATAAGAGGTATGCACAACGATGTAGAACGTAGAGGGCTGAAAGATCCTTACATCAGCTGTGGAAAATATACACAAGTTCTAGTTACAATCTGGTTTACCATGAACTTTTAGCTCCCACTTCCCTATTGTGGGATGCTTATGGTGTTACATGCTGCTAGACAAGGAAAGAAAGACGAAAGAAAGAGACAACTTCTGGTACAGAATGTACTGCATGGGAAGGGTTTCAAACATACGTTTATACTGATCAATGACTACAAAAAATAGACAGATATCACATCTCTGTATCCCTTTTCTCAAGCAGCCATCA
The DNA here is from genome assembly GCF_057628025.1 of Oncorhynchus mykiss. Classification (NCBI taxonomy): domain Eukaryota; kingdom Metazoa; phylum Chordata; class Actinopteri; order Salmoniformes; family Salmonidae; genus Oncorhynchus; species Oncorhynchus mykiss. Next base: position 101,194,483 of record NC_143023.1, on the reverse strand, counting down.
ATCAGTCCCTCACCCATGAAAAGCGGCATCTGAGAAAACATCTTGTTGACAAAGACCCTTCCACTGGCCTTGATGACGATCATCTGCAAGTGACAAATTACAACTTGAGTTAAAGCGACTCCCCTGGTGTTAAGGAGTGTGGAACAGGGTTGGAGTCAATTCCAGTCAATTCAGAGAGAAAACCTAAGTCCAATTCCAAATGTTCCTCACTGAAAAACAATGAAGAGCATTGGAATTGGAATTCAGTGGACTGCCTGAATTGACTGGAAATGAAATGTAATTTACTCCAACCCTGAAGTGGTGATACGAGTCACGGACTTGCTAACTTACCGTGGACTCTGGAGTCACCAGGGTTACAGATCTTAGGCAGGTCTCAATGTCCGTCTTCCCACATTTCACTATGTCACCCAGGACTGTGAAAGCAGTCTTGTTGGTTTGCTGGGGACAATCGGCAACAGGTATGACAGTAAAGTTAAGGTATGACAGTAAAGTTATGGAGTAATTAATTACAATATAGCAATTAAACACTGGAGTGATAGATGTGCAGAAGATGAATGTGCAAGTAGAGACACTGGGGTGTAAAGGAGCAAGATAAATAAATAAATACAGTATGGGGATGAGGTAGATAGATGGGCTGTTTACAGGTGGGCTATGTACAGGTGCAGTGATCTGTGAGCTGCTCTGACAGCTGGTGCTTAAAGCTAGTGAGGGAGATATGAGTCTCCAGCTTCAGTGATTTTTGTAGTTCATTACAGTCATTGGCAGCAGAGAACTGTAAGGAAATGCGACCAAAGGAGGAATTGGCTTTGGGGGTGACCAGTGAAATATACCTGCTGGATCGCGTGCTACGAGTGGGTGATGCTATGGTGACCAGTGAGCTGAGATAAGGCGGGGCTTTACCTAGCAGAGACTTGTAGATAACCTGTAGTCAGTAGGTTTGGCAACGAGTATGAAGCGAGGGCAGAGTGTTGGAGGCTATTTTATAGATGACATCGTCAAAGTCGAGGATCGGTAGGATGGTCCGTTTTACGAGGGTATGTTTGGCAGCATGAGTGAAGAATACTTTGCTGCGATATAGCGAACCAATTCTAGATTTAATGTTGGATTGGAGATGCTTAATGTGAGTCTGGAAGGAGAGTTTACAGTCTAACCAGACACATAGGTATTTGAAGTTGTCCACGTTTTCCTTGTCAGAACCGTCCAGAGTAGTGATGCTGGACGGGCGTGCAGGAGCGGGCAGTGATCGATTGAATAGCATGCATTTAAGAGTAGTTGGAGGCCAAGGAAGGAGAGTTGTATGTCATTGATGCTCGTCTGGAGGTTAGTTAACACAGTGTCCAAAGAAGGGCCAGAAGTATACAGAATGGTGTCATCTGTGTAGAGGTGGATCAGAGGATCACCAGCAACAAGAGAGACATCATTGATGTATACAGAGAATAGAGTCAGCCCAATAATTTAACCCTGTGGCACCCTCATAGAGACTGCCAGAGGTCCGGACACACTGAACTCTATCAGAGAAGTAGTTGGTAAACCAGGCGAGGCAATCATTTGAGAAACCAAGGCTGTTGAGTCTGCCAATAAGAATGTGGTGATTGACAGAGTCGAAAGCCTTGGCCAGGTCGATGAATACTGCTGCACAGCATGTCTCTTATCAATTTCGTTTAGGACCTTGAGCGTGGCTGAGGTGCACCCACCGTACCTTCACCCATAGCGGAGAAGGTACGGTGGGATTCGAAATGGTCGATAATCTGTTTGTTAACTTGGCTTTCAAAGACCTTAGAAAGACAGGCTAGAATAGATATCGATCTGTAGCAGTTTGGGTCTAGAGTGTCACCCCCTTTGAAGAGGGGGATAACCGCACCAGCTTTGCAATCTTTGGGAATTTCAGATGATATGAAAGAGAGGTTGAACAGGCTTGTAATAGGGGTTGCAACAATTTTGGCAGAGAATTTTAGAAAGAGAGGGTCCAGATTGTCTAACCCGGCTGATTTGTAAGGGTCCAGATTTTGCAGCTCTTTCAGAACATAAGCTATCTGGATTTGTGTGAAGGAGAAATGGTGGCGGCTTTGGCGGGTTGCTGTGGAGGGTGCCGGGCAGTTGACCGGGGTAGGGGTAGCCTGGTGGAAAGCATGGCCAGCCGTAGAGAAATGCTTATTGATATTCTCAATTACAGTGGATTTATCGATGGTAACAGTGTTTCCTAGCCTCAGAGCAGTGGGCAGCTGGGACAAGGTGCTCTTATTCTCCATGGACTTTACAGTGTCCCAGAACTTTTTTGAGTTTGTACTACAGGATAAAAATGTATGTTTGAAAAAGCTAGCCTTCGCTTTCCTAACTGCCTGTGTATATTTGTTCCTAACTTCCCTGAAAAGGCTATTCGATGCTATTGCAGAACGCCACAGGATGTTTTTGTACTGGTCAAGGGCAGACAGGTCTGGAGTGAATCAAGGACAATATATATTCCTAGTTCTACATTTTTTGAATGGGGCATGCTTATTTAAGATGTTGAGGAAGGCCCTTTTAAAAAATAACCATGCATCATCTACTGACGGGATGAGGTCAATGTCATTCTAGGATACCCGGCCAGGTCGATTAGAAAGACCTGCTCGCAGAAGTGATATTAGGGAGCGTTTGACAGTGATGAGGGGTGGTCGTTTGACCGCGGACCCATTGCAGATACGGCAATGAGACAGTGATTGCTGAGATCCTGATTGAAAACAGCGGAGGTGTATTTGGAGGGCGAGTTAGTTAGGATGATATCTATGAGGGTGAAAACTCCCCAGTCCTTAACGATTACAAGCATACCCATAACATGATGCAGCCACCACTATGCTTGAAAAAATGAAGAGTGGTACTCAATAATGTGTTGTATTGTATTTGCCCCAAACGTGACACTTTGTATTCAGAACAAAAAGTCAATTTCTTTGCCACATGTTTTGCAGTATGACTTTAGTACCTTGTTGCAAACAGGATGCATGTTTTGTAATGTTTTTCTTCTGTACAGGATTCCTTCTTTTCACTTGTCAATTAGGTTAGTATTGTGGAGTAACTACAATGTTGTTGATCCATCCTCAGTTTTGTCCTATCACAGCCATTAAACTCTGTAACTGTTTTAAAGTCACCATTGGTGAAATCACCGATCAGTTTCCTTCCTCTCTGGTTACTGAGTTTAGGAAGGATACTTGTATCTTTGTTTTGACTGGGTGTGACGATACACTATCCAACGTGTGTAATTAATAACTTCACCATGTTCAAAGGGGTATTCAGTGTCTGCTTTTTATTTTTTTTTACCAATCGGTGCCCTTCTTTGCGAGTCATTGGAAAAACTTTCTGGTCTTTGTCGTTGAATCTGTTTGTGAAATTCATTGCTCGACTGAGGGACCTTAGAGATAATTTTATGTGTGGGGGTACAGACATGAGGTAGTCATTCAAAAGTCATGTTAAAGACGGTAAGTCACAGCGAGTCCACGCAATGTATTTATGTGACTTGTCAAGCCAATGTTTACTCCTGAACATAAAGCTTGTCATAACAAAGGGGTTGAATACCTATTGACTCAACATTTTTCGATTTATCTTTTAAAGTAATTTGTAATTTTTTTTTACAAATTTTAGAAAAATGATTCCGTTTTGACATTATGGGATATTGTGTGTAGGCCAGTGACCCCCTCCAAAAATCACTATTTAATACATTTTTTGCAGTATGACTTTAGTACCTCGTTGCAAACAGGATGCATGTTTTGGAATGTTTTTCTTCTGTACAGGATTCCTTCTTTTCACTTGTCAATTAGGTTAGTATTGTGGAGTAACTACAATGTTGTTGATCCATCCTCAGTTTCCTCCTATCACAGCCATTATTGGGTGTGAATACCTTCTGAAGGCACTGTATATTATGGTTCAACTTGATTGAAAAGTATTTATGAGATTAATATGGATGGTGATGGCCATGGTATGTATAAGCACCTCCAATGCACGTGGCTGCCAGCTGTCGGCTGCAATCTATGCCGGATGTGGCCGGTTCGTTGGCCAGTACATGTTCGCTAGCGAGTTAGGAGTTAAATCTACTAAAACATACAGTCATCATGGAGGCATATTAGTGCCAACTGACATGGAATCTGAATTGAGTCACTTTGAATTTGTATGAAAGAGACCACATTTTTATTCAATATTTCTGTTGGCACTAATACCACTACATACAGTAGGTTAGATCCCTACCTTGGACAGGACATATGAGCAGTCTCCATGCAGTAGGTTAGATCCCTACCTTGGACAGGTCATATGAGCAGTCTCCATGCAGTAGGTTAGATCCCTACCTTGGACAGGACATATGAGCAGTCTCCATGGAACGTGTAGGCTTTCCCATCGTAGGTGGTGATGTGGGAACCTCCCACTATGGAGCAGGTAGCAGGGCAATCTAGATCCATACAACTCCACTGGCCTCGGATACAGGTACTAACGGAGAGAGACAGTCAGTTTAGCCTCAACACATACAACTCCACTGGCCTTGGATACAGGTACTAACGGAGAGAGACAGTCAGTTTAGCCTCAACACATCTGGCTCCACTGGCCTTGGATACAGGTACTAACGGAGAGGGACAGTCAGTTTAGCCTCAACACACCCGGATCAACACACACAACAATTCTGTGTATATAAACGCAATGCAGCTCTTACCATTTGTGGCATGTTCTTGAGAATGATTGTCCAGGCTGGTAAGTTTGTCCGTTGTGGAGACAAGAGCACTGGTTCACAGCTACACAGCCAGTCTGAGTGATGTCATCAAACACGGTTCCTATGAGAAAGACATTCAATACATTTAGCCAGCTGATCCCATGACTTACATTCAATACATTACATTTAGCAAGCTGATCCCATGACTTACATTCAATACATTTAGTCAGCTGATCCCATGACTTACATTCAATACATTTAGCCAGCTGATCCCATGACTTAGATTCAATACATTTAGCCAGCTGATCCCATGACTTACATTCAATACATTTAGCCAGCTGATCCCATGACTTACATTCAATACATTTAGCCAGCTGATCCCATGACTTAGATTCAATACATTTAGCCAGCTGATCCCATGACTTACATTCAATACATTTAGCCAGCTGATCCCATGACTTACATTCAATACATTTAGCCAGCTTATCCCATGACTTACATTCAATACATTTAGCCAGCTGATCCCATGACTTACATTCAATACATTTAGCCAGCTTATCCCATGACTTACATTCAATACATCACATTTAGTCAACTGATTCCGTAAATATATGTTATATTAAAGGCCCAGTGTAAATTTTTTTTATATATATTTTTTTAATTATGATTTTTTAGGGGGTGCTGCTGGACACTCAGCACCCCTACTTCCTGCAGCTATGCACATATCTGACATGAGGTTTAATTCAGTCTTCCTGGTTTAAAATACAAGGACGTGGACTCCAGTCATGTGACTTGCAATTTGAGACTTGACAAAAAAGTATCTTCATTTTATTTCACCTTTATTTAACCAGGTAGGCTAGTTGAGAACAAGTTCTCATTTAAAACTGCGACCTGGCCAAGATAAAGCAAAGCAGTGTGACACAGACAACTACACAGAGTTACACATGGAGTAAACAATAAACAAGCCAATAACACAATAAACAAGTCAAGGACACAGTAGAAAAAATAAAGTATATATACAGTGTGTGCAAAAGGCATGAGGAGGTAGGCAATAAATAGGCCATAGGAATAAATTATTACAATTTATCAGATTAACACTGGAGTGATAAATGAGCAGATAATGATGTGCAAGTAGAGATACTGGGGTGTAAAAGAGCAGAAAAGTAAATAAAATAAAAACAAATAAAATAAAAACAGTATGGAGATGAGGTAGGAAGATTGGGTGGGCTATTTACAGATGAACTATGTACAGCTGCAGCGATCGGTTAGCTGCTCAGATTGCTGATGTTTAAAGTTGGTGAGGGGAAAAAAAAGTCTCCAACTTCAGCGATTTTTGCAATTCGTTACCTAGCATAGACTTATAGATGACCTGGAGCCAGTGGGTCTGGCGACGAATATGTAACGAGGGCCAGCCGACTAGAGCATACAGGTCGCAGTGGTGGGTGGTATAAGGTGATTTGGTAACAAAACGGATGGCACTGTGATAGACTGCATCCAGTTTGCTGAGTAGAGTGTTGGAAGCTATTTTGTAGATGACATCGCCGAAGTCGAGGATCGGTAGGATAGTCCGTTTTACTCAGGTAAGTTTGGCAGTGTGACTGAAGAAGGCTTTGTTGCGAAGTAGAAAGCCGATTCTAGATTTGATTTTGGACTGGAGATGTTTAATATGAGTCTGGAAGGAGAGTTTACAGTCTAACCAGACAACTAGGTATTTATAGTTGTCCACATATTCTAGGTCGGAACCGTCCAGGGTGGTGATGCTAGTCGGGCGGGCGGGTGAGGGCAGCGAACGGTTGAAAAGCATGCATTTGGTTTTACTAGCGTTTAAGAACAGTTGGAGAACACGGAAGGAGTGTTGTATGCCATTGAAGCTCGTTTGGAGGTTAGTTAGCACAGTGTCCAAGGAAGGGCCAGAAGTATACAGAATGGTGTCGTCTGCATAGAGGTGGATCAGGGAATCGCCCGCAGCAAGAGAGACATCATTGATATATACAGAGAAAAGAGTCGGTCCAACAATTGAACCCTGTGGTACCCCCATAGAGACTGCCAGAGGTCCGGACAACATGCCCTCCGATTTGACACACAGAACGCTGTCTGCAAAGTAGTTGGTGAACCAGGCGAGGCAGTCATTAGAAAAATTAAGAATATTGAGTCTGCCGATAAGAATGTGGTGATTGACAGAGTCAAAAGCCTTGGCCAGGTCGATGAAGACGGCTGCACAGTACTGTCTTTTATCGATGGCGATTATGATATCGTTTAGTACCTTGAGCGTGGCTGAGGTGCACCAGTGGCCGGCTCGGAAACCGGATTGCACAGCGGAGAAGGTACGGTGGGATTCTAAATGGTCAGTGATCTGTTTATTAACTTGGCTTTCAAAGACTTTAGATAGGCAGGGCAGGATGGATATAGCTGTAACAATTTGGGGCTAGGGTGTCACCCCCTTTGAAGAGGGGGATGACCACGGCATTTTTCCAATCTTTACGGATCTAGGACTATACGAAAGAGAGGTTGAACAGGCTAGTAATAGGGGTTGCAACAATGGCGGCGGATAGTTTTAGAAAGAGAGGGTCCAGATTTTTTATTTTACCTTTCTTTAATTTAACCTTTCTTTAACTAGGCAAGTCAGTGAAGAACAAATTCTTATTTTCAATAATGGCCTAGGAACAGTGGGTTAACTGCCTGTTCAGGGGCAGAACGACAGATCTTGTACCTTGTCAGCTCGGGGGTTTGAAGTTGCAACCTTCCGGTTACTAGTCCAACGCTCTAACCACTAGGCTACCCTGCCGCCCCAAGCCCAGCTGATTTGTACGGGTCCAGGTTTTGCAGCTCTGTCTGGATTTGGGTGAAGGAGAAGCTGGGGAAGCTTGGGCGAGTAGCTGCAGCGGGGGGGGGGGGGGCTTTACAGTGTCCCAAAACTCTTAGTTAGAGCTACAGGATGCTAATTTCTGCTTGAAATAGCTAGCCTTTGCTTTCCTGACTGACTGCGTGTATTGGTTCCTGACTTCCCTGAACAGTTGCATATCGCAGGGACTATTCGATGCTATTGCAGTCCGCCACAGGATGTTTTTGTGCTGGTCGAGGGCAGACAGGTCTGGAGTGAATCAAGGACAATATATATTCCTAGTTCTACATTTTTTGAATGGGGCATGCTTGTTTAAGATGTTGAGGAAGGCCCTTTTAAAAAATAACCATGCATCATCTACTGACGGGATGAGGTCAATGTCATTCCAGGATACCCGGCCAGGTCGATTAGAAAGACCTGCTCGCAGAAGTGTTTTAGGGAGCGTTTGACAGTGATGAGGGGTGGTCGTTTGACCACGGACCCATTGCAGATACGGCAATGAGACAGTGATTGCTGAGATCCTGATTGAAAACAGCGGAGGTGTATTTGGAGGGCAAGTTGGTCAAGATAATGTCTATGAGGGTGCCCATGTTTACGGATTTAGGGTTGTACCTGGTGGGTTCCTTGATGATTTGTGTGAGATTGAGGGCATCTAGCTTAGATTGCAGGACTGCCGGGGTGTTAAGCATATCCCAGTTTAGGTCACCGAACAGAACGAACTCTGAAGCTAGATGGAGGGCGATCAATTCACAAGGGCAGCTGTATGACTCAATTTGTCATCTTGCGCATGCAAACCTATGTATTATTTTAATCAGAGTGCTGCAGGTTCTGTGCGTTTTGTTCTGTGTCTTGACCAATCAGATTCACAGAAATCACAGGTTGCGCATGTCAGGCGCAAAGCACATAATCTAGCAAAACTCTGCTCCGCTTTCCTCCGGTATGTATTTAGCAAACATGATAACACATCACTCCTGACATACCCAAGCAAGAACTCTTCACGGAAATGTTTCAGCAGCCTACACTTAAACTGTATGGCAAGAAAACTAGAGGATTTCTCAGTCTGACTATGCTACTGATAACAACCGCTGCCTGGAGCTGCATAGTCTACAGCCATTGCGCCCTGTCCCTTCTGACCAGGGTAAACCACATGGTAATGTGGTTTAGGCTATATTCAAACTTGGTCTGGCTGGCTAGGCTACCTTGACCTGTTCAATCCAGAATGATTAACTGAAATGAATCAAACAACACAGAACTGATTACATAAATGGACCGTGTGAGTCCATTTTTAATTGCAGTTGTATGGGCCTATATGATGCTAAGCTCAGCCCTGTGAGTTCTGTTGTCCAATCACTGTGGTTGTGTCTGTGTACAGGAAAGAAGATTTAAAATAGGTTGCTGAAGTTTGACAGGTTTTTCATCCACCCAAGGGTCAGGATTTTTTTCCAGAATTTCTTTAAAACCATGTGACCTGTTTCGAAAATATCTGAATACCTAGGCGACAGGTAGCCTATTGGTTAAGAGCATTGCTGTCACACCCTGGCCATAGAGAGGCTCTAATTCTCTATTTCGGTTAGGCCAGGGTGTGACTAGGGTGGGCATTCTAGTTTCTTTATTTCTATGTTTTCTGTTTCTATGTTTTGGCCGGATGTGGTTCTCAATCAGGGACAGCTGTCTGTCGTGGTCTCTGATTGGGATGGGAATCATACTTTGGCAGCCTGTTTTGCCACCTTAGTTGTGGGTAGTTGTATTGGTTAGTGGCCTGTATAGTCGATGTAAGCGTCACGGTAACGGTCACGGTCCTTATTCCGTGTTTTGTTGGTGACATTTATGAATAAAAAGAAATGTACCACGCTGCACCTTGGTCACCCTGACGACGATCGTGACAATTGAACTAGTAACTGAAAGGTCGATGGTTTGAATACCCGACCTGACTAGGTGAACAATCTTGTGTCAGTGTGCCCTTGAGGAAGACTCTTACCCTAACTGTTCCTGTAAGTCGCTCTGGATAAGAGCATCTGCTGAAAATGTAAATCTGGGCCCACTCCCATCATTGCCCATAAAAATAACTTTTCACAACTACTAATTAATCACAGTCAGATCCTATAGGGTCCTGATGTACACCTGGGTTAGGTTACCAGATTAGGAAAAGCTCTGGGCCCCAGGAAAAACGATTTGCCCCACCACTCTGGGACCTGTGGTGCACCTCTGCATCAGGGCATCATCGGTCCCAAAAACCATTTGGTTTCAAAGACTATGTCGTAGTAGGGAGGGGGGGGGGGGTTGCAAAACATGTGGGGCCAAAATCACTGATGTATTGCAGTTGCAATGAAATTGGCATAAAACACTTAACCATTAACTTGAGGACTCAAAACCCCAAATAAGGGACATGTACTGTAGCTTGACTCGAACTGAGCTGTCGAACTTTACTTGGGACTTACCCATTATTACTTGGGACATGCAACGAAACTCAAAAAATTAAGACTTCAGACTTGCTTAGGACGTGCAAAATTGTGAATTGGTCCCATCTCTGATAAAATCAGTGAGTGTGCAGTAGGCAGGGCAGAATCTCTGTCGGTGAGATTGCATTGTATGTTTTAAATGCTACTTTAAATAGTTACATAGCTGACATATAATGTTGTATTCAGCTACTTTAAAATAGTTACATAGCTGATATATAATGTTGTATTCAGCTACTTTAAAATAGTTACATAGCTGACATATAATGTTGTATTCAGCTACTTTAAAATAGTTACATAGCAGACTTACAATGTTGTATTCAGCTACTTTAAAATAGTTACATAACTGACATATAATGTTGTATTCAGCTACTTTAAAATAGTTACATAGCTGACTTATGTTGTATTCAGCTACTTTAAAATAGTTACACAGCTGACATATAATGTTGTATTCAGCTACTTTAAAATAGTTACATAGCTGACATATAATGTTGTATTCAGCTACTTTAAAATAGTTACACAGCTGACATATAATGTTGTATTCAGCTACTTTAAAATAGTTACATAGCTGACATATAATGTTGTATTCAGCTACTTTAAAATGGTTACATAGCTGACATATGATGTTGTATTCAGTAATGAGTGCATGTACCAGCAGGGCAGAAGCATCCGTCGGTGCAGTGTTCCTCACAATGCTGGTTCCTCTTTGGGTTGGAGCAGGTATCAGTGCAGGGACTACCACACTCCTGGTACTGCATGCTTAAAGGACACGTCTGCACTGCTCAACACAAATAACCAGAGTCACAAATCTGTTTCTGACTCTTCATTACTTCACATTTTCACGGCTTCTTCTATTGACATCATTGGAAGTGAAAATTGGGATTTGCTCCTCAGTTTTCAGTCACATAAATGTAAATACTAGCATGTCAAAGAAGAAGACACTATAGATTACCTAAGGCAAAGCATTATTGCATATCAAAAGTGTTTACTTTGAGTTACAATATAACTGTGGCTGAGTTTTTTTTTTTTTTACCCACATCCAAACTACCAACAGAGCAATACAAACAATCTAGTATAAAAACAAAAAGGATGTGTAATGCAAATAATGTTCCCTTACAGCAGAACTGGTCGGTCTTCCACTCCTGGGGTTTCCCCCCTGCGTGAGCACACTGGCGGGAGTACTCTGACAGGGTGGGACAGGCGCAGGTGACACTGCTGCTGCTGTTGCCACAGTGACACATGTCTTCTGCACAGGCCTTGATGAAGGAGTCTGTGGCGATCAGGTCCTTACAGCTACTGAAGGCAAGACTGGTGAGAAGCTGCTCACAAAGTTTGGTCTGAAAGGATGAAGAAGAAGAAGAATTACTAGAGGCAACATAGAGGGATTATGTACTGATCAAATGTCAGCCATGATGATATTTTAAACTAACAGTCATGTTTAAATGTAATGAATAAGAAATCTTAAATGTTCAGCTCAGCTCTAGACTTGTAAATACCTGGTCTTCACACTGCTCAGTGTGAACAGGGATTTCTGTACAGGTTTCTGTTGGGCCATTCATCTTCCAAATATCAGCATAGTCGATTGTCTTCAGATAATCATCTGTAGGAAAAGAAACACGGTTTTATCTTACCTGTTTATTTCCCCTTACAAACAGTCTCTGTCATCATGTGTTTTGTGTTTTTGATAACCTTTTCTTAAAATGGTACCTAGAAAAATACTTTATAACCCCTTCCTAACCCATAGATTGAACCCACACATTCATAAGCAGAACAGGAGCGTAATCCACCCCTCTAAGACATTTGGTGATTTTGTTTACCATTCCTATTGAACTCGTTCTGGACTCCGTTGAAGTCTCCACACAGCCCACATGTATGATTCTGGAACTTTGAGTCCAGCTCCACCTATAAAACCAATGGAAGATGACTGAGGGGTAATGCATTGCAAGCTAGCTGTTGAGGCGCCTACAGCAGTTCATATATATGTACATTTCACATACAGCTAGCTAGCCATGCACCTACAGCAGTTCATATGTACTGACATTTCACATTCTTCATCCTGAGATGAATCTGTTCTAGCCTGGGTACCAGTCTCTTTATGCTAACATTCCACTCCTTGTTCTAGCCTGGGTACCAGTCTCTTTATGCTAACATTCCACTCCTTGTTCTAGCCTGGGTACCAGTCTCTTTATGCTAACATTCCACTCCTTGTTCTAGCCTTGGTACCAGTCTCTTTATGATAACATTCCACTCCTTGTTCTAGCCTTGGTACCAGTCTGTTTATGCTAACATTCCACTAATTGTTCTAGCCTGGGTACCAGTCTGTTTATGCTAACATTCCACTAATTGTTCTAGCCTGGGTACCAGTCTGTTTATGCTAACATTCCACTCCTTGTTCTAGCCTGGGTACCAGTCTGTTTATGCTAACATTCCACTAATTGTTCTAGCCTGGGTACCAGTCTGTTTATGCTAACATTCCACTCCTTGTTCTAGCCTGGGTACCAGTCTGTTTATAATAACATTCCACCCCCTGTGCTACAAGAATTTCGCTACTTCCGCAATAACATCTGCTATATATGTGTGTGCGGCCAATAGAATGACACTGAGTACAAGGAGTGTGATGTTAGCACACACAAGGCACTGTTTTTCAGGCTAGGAATGTTTATTTAATTTAATTTAATTTAATTAATTTAATTTAAATTGTATTTTAAAGAGTACATATCACTAATTGTTTCTCTGTTTTTATCATCAGGATTCTATTTTTTGTTGGTTTGTGTTTTATAAACATCTGACAGGGGAGGTGTCTTACAATCCCCTCTGTTTTTTACCTCTCCTGCATATGCACTCTTCCCTTTAAAACCTTTTAAATACTCATCCTGTTGATAAAACCTTTTAAACTCTCATCCTGTTGTTAAAACCTTTTAAACTCTCATCCTGTTGTTAAAACCTTTTAAACTCTCATCATGTTGATAAAACCTTTTAAACTCTCATCCTGTTGTTAAAACCTTTTAATCTCTCATCATGTTGATAAAACCTTTTCATCTCTCATCATGTTGATAAAACCTTTTAAACTCTCATCCTGTTGTTAAAACCTTTTAATCTCTCATCCTGTTGTTAAAACCTTTTAAACTCTCATCATGTTGATAAAACCTTTTAATCTCTCATCCTGTTGTTAAAACCTTTTAATCTCTCATCCTGTTGTTAAAACCTTTTAAACTCTCATCCTGTTGATAAAACCTTTTCATCTCTCATCATGTTGATAAAACCTTTTCATCTCTCATCCTGTTGATAAAACCTTTTAAACTCTCATCATGTTGTTAAAACCTTTTAATCTCTCATCCTGTTGTTAAAACCTTTTAATCTCTCATCATGTTGTTAAAACCTTTTAATCTCTCATCATGTTGATAAAACCTTTTAATCTCTCATCATGTTGATAAAACCTTTTCATCTCTCATCATGTTGATAAAACCTTTTAAACTCTCATCCTGTTGTTAAAACCTTTTAATCTCTCATCATGTTGTTAAAACCTTTTAATCTCTCATCCTGTTGATAAAACCTTTTCATCTCTCATCATGTTGATAAAACCTTTTAAACTCTCATCCTGTTGTTAAAACCTTTTAATCTCTCATCATGTTGTTAAAACCTTTTAATCTCTCATCATGTTGATAAAACCTTTTAAACTCTCATCCTGTTGTTAAAACCTTTTAATCTCTCATCATGTTGTTAAAACCTTTTAATCTCTCATCCTGTTGATAAAACCTTTTAAACTCTCATCCTGTTGTTAAAACCTTTTAATCTCTCATCCTGTTGTTAAAACCTTTTAATCTCTCATCATGTTGATAAAACCTTTTAATCTCTCATCCTGTTGTTAAAACCTTTTAATCTCTCATCATGTTGATAAAACCTTTTAAACTCTCATCCTGTTGTTAAAACCTTTTAAACTCTCATCCTGTTGTTAAAACCTTTTAATCTCTCATCCTGTTGTTAAAACCTTTTAAACTCTCATCCTGTCGATAAAACCTTTTCATCTCTCATCATGTTGATAAAACCTTTTAAACTCTCATCCTGTTGTTAAAACCTTTTAATCTCTCATCATGTTGTTAAAACCTTTTAATCTCTCATCATGTTGATAAAACCTTTTCATCTCTCATCATGTTGATAAAACCTTTTCATCTCTCATCCTGTTGATAAAACCTTTTAAACTCTCATCATGTTGTTAAAACCTTTTAATCTCTCATCCTGTTGTTAAAACCTTTTAATCTCTCATCATGTTGTTAAAACCTTTTAATCTCTCATCATGTTGATAAAACCTTTTAATCTCTCATCATGTTGATAAAACCTTTTCATCTCTCATCATGTTGATAAAACCTTTTAAACTCTCATCCTGTTGTTAAAACCTTTTAATCTCTCATCATGTTGTTAAAACCTTTTAATCTCTCATCCTGTTGATAAAACCTTTTCATCTCTCATCATGTTGATAAAACCTTTTAAACTCTCATCCTGTTGTTAAAACCTTTTAATCTCTCATCATGTTGTTAAAACCTTTTAATCTCTCATCATGTTGATAAAACCTTTTAAACTCTCATCCTGTTGTTAAAACCTTTTAATCTCTCATCATGTTGTTAAAACCTTTTAATCTCTCATCCTGTTGATAAAACCTTTTAAACTCTCATCCTGTTGTTAAAACCTTTTAATCTCTCATCCTGTTGTTAAAACCTTTTAATCTCTCATCATGTTGATAAAACCTTTTAATCTCTCATCCTGTTGTTAAAACCTTTTAATCTCTCATCATGTTGATAAAACCTTTTAAACTCTCATCCTGTTGTTAAAACCTTTTAAACTCTCATCGTGTTTCCAGGTTGTATCACAACCGGCCGTGATTGGGAGTCCGATAGGGCATCGCACAATTGGCCCAGCGTCATCCGGGTTTGGCCGGGGTAGGCCATCATTGTAAATAATAATTTGTTCTTAACTGACTTGCCTAGTTAAATAAAGGTTAAATTAAAAAAATAAAAACGTTGTTAAAATACTTTAAACTCATCATGGTTGTTCAAATCTTTTCAACTCTCATCTTTTTGTTAAAACCGTTTAAACTCTCATCATAATGTTTTGTATTTTCTTGTGTGCATTTTTGGAAAATAACAAAATGAAGCATCATATTGATTATTTTTTCGTCATTAAATTGAATGTGAGTTGTCTGAAAACTGGTCTGTCTGCTTTGCAGGTTAGTTTCAGTCTGAGATTATGATGTCTGAGTACACTGGCGTAATTTACGTACACACGAAGGGGAACGATGATACATACAGTATTTACTCACTACAATGTCAATAGATAGTGAGGCAATGCTGTATGTAACCGTGCAGAAATATAGATTGATTATTGGTCTGTCCTGTCCCATCAGAGGTTAACACTCTGTTCCCACTCTTATCCCAACAGTTCCCCTAACACTGATGTTCCCACTCTTATCCCAACAGTTCCCCTAACACTGATGTTCCCACTCTTATCCCATCAGAGGTTAACACTCTGTTCCCACTCTTATCCCAACCATTCCCCTAACACTGATGTTCCCACTCTTATCCCAACAGTTCCCCTAACACTGATGCTCCCACTCTTATCCCAACAGTTCCCCTAACACTGATGTTCCCACACTTATCCCAACAGTTCCCCTAACACTGATGTTCCCACTCTTATCCCAACAGTTCCCCTAACACTGATGCTCCCACTCTTATCCCAACAGTTCCCCTAACACTGATGTTCCCACTCTTATCCCAACAGTTCCCCTAATACTGATGTTCCCACTCTTATCCCAACAGTTCCCCTAACACTGATGTTCCCACTCTTATCCCAACAGTTCCCCTAACACTGATGCTCCCACTCTTATCCCAACAGTTCCCCTAACACTGATGTTCCCACTCTTATCCCAACAGTTCCCCTAACACTGATGTTCCCACTCTTATCCCAACAGTTCCCCTAACACTGATGTTCCCACTCTTATCCCAACAGTTCCCCTAACACTGATGTTCCCACTCTTATCCCAACAGTTCCCCTAACACTGATGTTCCCACTCTTATCTCAACAGTTCCCCTAACACTGATGTTCCCACTCTTATCCCAACAGTTCCCCTTTTCCCCCAGAGTGATTTACAATCAGTGTATTGAACCAAAGTAGGTGAAACAACCACATATCACTGTAGTGTAACAGAAGACGTATGGAAATGAGTAAGCATTCTGAACACATACCCAGAGGGAGTCATCTTCATTCCACATGATGACTAACCCCAGCTTGGCTGTGATCTTCACATAGGAAACGGTCCTCTCAATGAAGACGTTAAACTGACCAAACGGTATGGTGACCCTAGAGGGACAAAACAATAGTGTTCATCAGAGAGGAGAGTCTGTATTCCAACAAGGGTCAAAATGGTCCTTTACAGTATTTTCTTTGTGTTTCTCTTCCTCCCCTGTTGAGACTGTACCAGGAAATAATGTCTGTATAGGATTTCATCAAATGGAATTTCAGCTCGGTAACTTTCATCTGTAAATGCACATCAACTGAACTTCAGAATAAGAGTTTGACCTCTGAGTGCTTTTAGATCACTGATGAACTCACTGTTGCCGGTTGAAACTGATATTATGTAGATTATGTTAAAACAGCAAAAGATTGATCTCAAGATGAGATTAATGATGATGCAACACTGCATCCATGACATTAATGCATTTTTTATAAAACTTGTTATGAATTTTACCTTAAGTCTTCGCACAAATGTAGCAACTGAATGAAGTGAAAAATACTTTCCATTCTTTTTTTCCTACATATGATAAATGCAAGTGAACTCTCTGAATAAAATGAATCCCATTGGATGTAGATAAGCTATAACAAACCCCTGTATCATTTACTTCCTGTATTACTATGTATTTTACACATCTAAGAGCCAATGGTTTTCCACATCTGAGATCCATTGTTGACTAGACTGGGAACTCACTGTAATCCGTTGACGCTGACGTTACCGTTGGCCAGCTCCACGAAGGTTCCATCCAGCTTCAACGAAACCTTAATAATAATAATAGTAGGACATTTTATTTCACAGACGCCTTTCAGGACCCTCAAGGTCACCTTATATTAAGATCATAGAGCAATAAAAACTATTAATCAATACTGCAATTTAAAAACAATTAATCAATAGTGCAATTTAAAAACAATTAATCAATAGTGCAATTTAAAAACAATGAATCAATAGTGAAATTTGAAACAATTAATCAATAGTGAAATTTAAAAACAATCAAAGGACTGATCACAAAGGAATACCTTGGTGATGGTTGGCAGCCCATCTACCTCCCCGCGCTGCAGCTGAATGTTAAAGGCCTCGTAGCCACTGCTGCTCTTACACAACGACGACAGCACGTAGTTACAGGTGTAGGGCAGCTGGAAGAGGTCTCCATCGTAGGTTTTGTAGTGGTAGTTACCCCATGTGCTGCAGACCTGCCCGTTATGAGTGGGACTTGCTCCTGCTGCATGGGGGGAAATGTACAGTATAGTTGCACCATTCATGTCTGAATATAAGATGTAAAATATAACAGTAGAGTAGAATATAGATATTTGAGTATTTGGTGACATATATTCAACAACACAAATTACCTGATACGATTTGCAGTTTGGAATCATATAGACTCCCAATGGAAGTCATGTCTGGAATCATAACTGGAAATAGACAGGGAACAAGTCTTATTTTGCTTCTAACCCAGCTCCTCTTTAGTTCCTAAACTATGCAACATGACTTATCCTAAAGTGAGATTAAAATGTATTTCATCATATCTTTTCTTACCAGTCTCAGAATGTGCAGCAGATAGTCCGAAGACCAGAGCGATCCACGGCTTCACCCATTGGAGTGCCATGATGGTTCTTCTAACGAGTCGTCCTGGTCCACCTGGTCAGGTACTCTTCCTGTTCCTACTGATACCGTGAGGCACCAGGTGCCTGCTTTTAAACTACTACACTCAAGGAAGTATCTCCACTCAAGGAAGTACCTTGATGATTCTGTGATACCTGATTCTGTATCTAAGGAGGGTAATGTGTTTTTATCATAATAATCCTTAGATCACTATCAATATTCCTGAGATGTAGGGTATGTCCCGAATGTGTTCCCTATAAAATGAGTGTACAAAACATTAAGACTGTAGGTGAAAGCTATGATCCCTGATTGATGTCACTTGATAAATCCACTTCAGTCAGTGTAGGTGAAGGGAAAGAGACAGGTTAAAGAAGGATGTTTAAGACTTGAGACAATTGAGATTTGAGATATGGATTGTGTGTGTGTGCCATTCAGAGGTTAAATAGGCAAGACAAGACATGTATCTCAAGTGCCTTTGAGCGGGGGTATGGTGCCAGTCACACCAGTTTGTGTCAAGAACTGCAATGCTGCTGGGTCTATCACGCTCAACACTTTGTGTCTGTATCAAGAATATTCCAACACCCAAAGGACATCTAGCCAACCATCTGCCTCCTGTGTCTGTATCTGGGTCTCGCCTTGTGCCTTGATAATCACCCCATTTCAAGACTTGCTCAGCTAAGATTCTTAAATCCTTGGTTAATGTACAACTTTGTTCCTTTTTATCTGATAATTGTATTCTTAATATTAACCAGTCAGGGTTTAGGCCTGGGTACTACCACACCAACCACGCTAGTTTGTTAATGACCATGTCAATGCCTTGGATGCTAAAAAGAGCTTTGCTGCCTTGTTCATTGACCTTTGAAAGACGTTTGACACTGTTGATCTGTTTTGTGGAAGAAATTACAAATAAGAGAGAGATTGTTCAAACAATGCTTCGCCCTGCATTGGATTTTGGTTTTGGTGTTTACATGCATGTGGCAACCTCTGTTTTAAAACCCTTGGACACAGTCTACCATTCAGCGATACGTTTTAGCACAGCGGACAATTTTAGGACTCATCATTGTAGTCTGTACAAAAAATATGGGCTGGACCTCTCTGTCTGTAAGAAGAGAGCTTCATTCTCATATTTATTTACACAGCAATCTGACAGAAACTCCCTCTATATGTAACATCATTAATTAAGATTAAAAATCATAAGTTACCCGTTCACAGGAATGGATAGCCCTAGAACAGATTGTCTAGCCCAGCTGATTTGTATGGGGTCCAGGTTTTGTAGCTCTTTCAGAACATCAGCTATCTGGATTTGGGTGAAGGAGAAGCTGAGGAGGCTAGGGCAAGTAGCTGTGGGGTGGGTGGAGCTGTTTGCAGGGGTTGGGGTAGCCAGGAGGAAAGCATGGCTAGCCGTAGAGAAATGCTTTTTGCAATTTTCGATTATCATGGATTTATCGGTGGTGACCGTGTTACCTAGCCTCAATGCAGTGGGCAGCTAGGAGGAGGTGCTTGTTCTCCATGGACTTGACAGTGTCCCAAATCTTTTTGGAGTTAGGATGCAAATTTCTGTTTGAAAAAGCTAGCCTTTGCTTTCCCGACTGACTCCAGTGTCATTTTGCGTATCAGTTCATAAACCATATGCCATGCAATCGGTATGTCAAAAATATCTTCCTAACTATTTTGCAATCTATATGGCACAGGCTGTCAATTTTTGGGTCCTTAAATGGAACTGGTATAGTTTTTTGTTTTCACAATTTTCATTAACCAATTTTGGGCCGACAGAAAAGTTCCTTGCTTTTACCCCTTCCACTTTCCCCTTCCACTTTCCTCTTACATTTTTGCGGTAATACCAATTAGTTGGTTGTATTTTGGGAAGAGCAGACATTTCCATCTGTTTTAGTTAGTCTTATTTATATAATTTGTGAAGATTATACCTTTGTTTTTTTTTGTTTTTTTGTCTTTCTGGTGGATTAAATTAAATTGAAATTGCATCAAACTTTCTATGGTTTGTTTTAAAAATCGCGATATTTGGGAGATGATTACCTTTTCAAATAACTGAGTGAGAGGTTGTAATCTGAATAAAGGGGGAAAGGTCTTTCTTGAACAGACATACTTACTAATTTGCTAGAGAACCAGTTGTCACATCCTGACCTTAGTTCCTTTGTTATGTTTCTTGTTTAGGTTGGTCAGGGCGTGAGTTGAGGTGGGCATTCTATGTGTTGTTCTAGTTTTGGTTTTCTATGTGTTTGGCCTGGTATGGTTGTCAATCAGAGGCAGCTGTCAATTGTTGTCTCTGATTGAGAACCATATTTAGGTAGCCTGTTTTTCCCACTTGATTTGTGGGTAGTTGTTTTCTGTTTAGTGCATGTCACTTTACAGAACTGTTTCGTATTCGTTCGCCGGTGTTATTTTGTTTAGTGTTCTATGTTTAATATGAACACATTTTGTATTTTGTATTCATTCTCATTAAAAGACATTGTGGACACGTACCACGCTGCACATTGGTCCGATCTCTCCTACTCCTCCTCAGACGAGGACGACGAACGTTACATCAGTTTGGATTTAAGTATAAGTTTTGTATGACCCGTGGCCTTTAGTGAGAGGTCCAATGCTTTAATATTTAATCATTTCTGCCCTCTGAATTCATATTCGTTATATAAATAGGCCATTTAATTTTGTCTGGCTTGCCTTCTAAATAAAATGAATATTTTTTTCTTATATAATTTAAAAAACAGTTCGATAGATGTCGGCAAGACCATCAGCGCAAATGTAAACTGGGATATGACTAAAGAGATATTTTTACACAAATAGACAAGATCTTGCTACCATGGAAAGGAAAATACCTGTCTATTTTTGCTAATTTTCTATTAAAATTTATTGGAGTGAGATCATTTATTTATTTCGGGATATGTATACACATCACCATCCACATCACCATCTGACCATTTTATTGGTAAACTACATGGTAAAGTAAAAGTAATATTATTTTTTTTTTGTGATCCAATACGTAATATGTCATAATTTGGTTGTAATCCGGAGAGGTTATATAAAGTATCTATTTCCTCTATGAGGCTGTGGAGGGATCCAAGTTGTGGTTTTAAAAGAAAACATGAATCATCAGCGTACAATGACACCTTTGTTTTTACACCCTGGATTTCTAATCTCTTAATATTATTGTTGGATTTGATTTTAATACTGTAGTTCAAATTTCAATGGCCATAATAGATATGCCGATAGTGGACAACCATTGTTTTACTCCTCTTGACAGTTTAAAACTTTCGGAGAAGCAGCCTTTATTTTATTGTTTTACTCCATGTGTAACTCTGTGTTGTCTGTTCACGCTGCTTTGCTTTATCTTGGTCAGGTCGCAGTTGTAAATGAGAACTTGTTCTCAACTAGCCTACCTGGTTAAATAAAGGTGAAATAAATCAAATAAAATTTACCATTTTACACCTAGCGTTACTGTAGATGATTTTAACCCATTTTAAGGAGATTCTCCAAATTTGAAATGTTCCAGGCATTTATATATAAACTCCAGTCACACTTTATCAAAAGCCTTTTCATAGTCTGCTGTGAATCGTAGGCCTGGTTTCCGAGAGTTTTCATAATGTTCTATTGTTTCCAGTACTTCTATTATCTCCAATGTGTCCATGGAAAAAGAACTGTCTGATTGGAATGAATAATGTCCGACAATACCTTTTTAAATCTATGCGCTATACATGTTGCTAGAATTTTTACACCACAACACTGAAGAGTAAGGGGCCTCCAATTTTTTTTAAAGGACTGGATCTTTATATTTCGCACTTGTATCCTGTTTCAGTAATAATGAAATCAGACCTTCTTGTTTAGTGTCTGATAATCTGCCATTAACATAGGACTGGTCAAAACATGCTATGAATGGTCCTCTGAGTACATCAAAAAAGGTTTGGTATACTTCCACTGCCATCAAGCCCTGGAGTTTTCCCAGACTTAAAGGCTTTAATCGCATCAATAAGTTCCTCCTCTGTATTTTGTCATTTCACATGAGTCTTTCTGTATACAATGTTATATTATTAATAGAAAAAGGAGATGGAGGAGACTGAAAAAAAAAAAACATATGCTTAAAGTTCTTTGCTTCCTCTTTAAAATATAATTTGTAACAAATTTTAGTAAATTATTTATGTATGTGGAAGATTAAAACATATTTTGGGACACTTTTCCCCAATTTTCCATCCAGTTTGCTTCATTATTATAATATATTACACTCTTTTTGTTTTTTTTCTCTAACTCTAACTCTGAGCCTCTATGGTACAGTTTTTATTGCTATCTATCTGTTCTGTTAGACCGTCTATTTCCTTTGTTAGTATGGACTCCTTTTGACCTGCTCTTGTTTTAGAGATGAGTGCTGAATTGCATGGCCTCTAAAAGGCACATTTAAAAGTGTACCACACAATACATTTCCAATATCCTGGTCCACGTGGAAGTTCAGTAAGAGTAATGTAAATGTCAATTATCTGATGGTCCGACCGCATTCTATCTCCTATCAACACTTTGTAAACTTTTGGTGCCAGTGAGAATAACATAAGAAAGAAGTCAACTAGCAACTAGGCAACTAGCAACTAGCAACTAGGCAACTAGCACCTAGGCAACTAACTCCACTACTCCACCCACTAAAGCCCCTCCCCCTCCCTAGTTGGGTTGTCATCCCAGTAAGCAGCAAACCTCCCCCATCCCCCTTGGATCCCTAGGCCCCCTGAGAGGCCAGGACCCATCTTTTGAAAGGAGCACATAGTGCCAGCAACCCACAGAACAGAAGCAGATCAACCGCTAAATATATTTCCGATGCTCTCACCTCAATTTGTTTTATATATTGCCATTAAAAAATATAGACATATTCAAATATCCTACGTATCTAATTTTCAGAATTTACTTGTTGACAGTTTGTGCAAAGGATTGTTAACTATAACTAGGACGGCCAATGCATTACATTACTTTTTTGTCAAGTAATTATTATTTTAGCAAACAATTATTGCTATTCCTCCTATATTGTCCCTGCAGCATACCACCCTGCAGCATACCACCCGGCAGCATACCACCCTGGAGCATACCACCCTGCATCCCACTGCTGGCTTGCTTCTGAAGGTAAGCAGGTTTGGTCCTGGTCAGTCCCTGGATGGGAGACCAGATGCTGCTGGAAGTGGTGTTGGAGGGCCAGTAAGAGGCATGCTTTCCTCTGGTCTAAAAAATATCCCAATTCCCCAGGGCAGTGATTGGGGACACTGCCCTATGGATGGTGCTGTCTTTCAGATGGGACATTAAACGGGTATCCTGACTCTCGGAGGTCATTAAAGAGCCCATGGCACTTGTTGTAAGAGTAGGGGTGTTAACCCTGGTGTCCTGGCTAAATTCCCAATCTGGCCCTCAAACCATCAAGGTCACCTAATAATCCCTAGTTTACAATTGGCTCATTCATCCCCCTCCTCTCCCCTGTAACTATTCCCCAGGTCGTTGCTATAAATGAAAACGTGTTCTCAGTCAACTTACCTGGTAAAATAACAGATAAATAAATTATGCTTTTGTGTTCCAGTTAGTCATATGTTTGAAAGTGTGTTATTTTGCTAGTTATCCTTTCTTCTAATGCTGTCTTTTCCATTTATAAAATACTATACTACACTATACTATACTACTATACTATACTACTATAATACTATACTACACTATACTATACTACTATACTATACTACTATACTATTATACTACACTATACTATACTACTATACTACTATACTATACTACTATAGTACTATGTGATACTACTATAGTACTATACTACTATACTACACTATATTATACTACTATAATACTATACTACACTATACTATACTACTATACTATACTACTATACTATACTACTACACTACTATACTATACTACTATAATACTATACTACTATACTACACTATACTATACTACTATAATACTATACTACACTATACTATACTACTATACTATACTACTATACTATGCTACTATACTACTATACTACTATACGATACTACTATACTATACTACTATACTACACTATACTATACTACTATACTATACTCCTATAATGCTATACTACTATAATACTATACTACACTATAGTATACTACTATACTATACTACTATAATACTATACTACTATAAAATACTATAAATGGAAAATTGAACACTAGTAACTGTATGTCCCTATCTTGTAATTGTACTTTATTTATTTAACAACAATTTTATTTTATTGCTTTTCTAATCTTCCGTTCACCATTATTTCAATCCCTACCATGAAAGTTTGTGTTGGTCTTATTATGGGAGGTGGCAGGTTAGCCTAGTGGTTAGAGCGTTGGACTGGTAACCGAAAGGTTCCAAGTTCAAATCCCCGAGCTGACAAGCAACAAATCTGTTGTTCTGCCCCTGAACAAGACTGTTTCCTAAACCGTCAATGTAAATAAGAATTTGTTCTTAATTAACTGAGTTAAATGTAAAAATAAACTGGACCACAAAGTTGTAGGATCAAACCCTAGCCCCCATAGGTCTCTGGTCAGAAGTAGTGCACTATACAGGGAATAGGGTGACATTTGGGATTCAAGCATAGTTGTTCAACCGTCAATGTAAATAAGAATTTGTTCTTAATTAACTGACTTAAAGGTAAAAAAATTAAAAATAAAACACAGCGTCACCACTGGACCACAGAGTTGTAGGATCAAACCCTAGCCCCCATAGGTCTCTGGTCAGAAGTAGTGCACTATATAGGGAATTGGGATTCAAGCAACAGTTGTTCAAGCTCTGGGGTGTGTCTACAGATTGTTTGATTTTGTGGAGGAAACGTTGTATCATCAACTCCACCAGTCAGTCATTTCCAAGTACTCCGACCTCTAATGAAGCATTAAAAGGACATGACCAAATATTGACTTAACAACTTATTTACAATTCATCATCAGCTTTTGGTGAACACACGACACAGTCACACAGTAGAAGATGAGGTGTCAACACAGTGGTGATATTTCAGACAGAGAAGTGATACTTCAGATAGAGTAGTGATACTTCAGATAGGACATAGTAGCGATACTTCAGATAGGACAGAGTAGTGATACTTCAGATAGAGTAGTGATACTTCAGATAGAACAGAGTAGTGATACTTCAGATAGAACAGAGTAGTGATACTTCAGATAGAGTAGTGATACTTCAGATAGAACAGAGTAGTGATACTTCAGATAGAACAGAGTAGTGATACTTCAGATAGAGTAGTGATACTTCAGATAGAAGAGAGTAGTGATACTTCAGATAGAACAGAGTAGTGATACTTCAGATAGAGTAGTGATACTTCAGATAGAATAGATTAGTGATACTTCAGATAGAACAGAGTAGTGATACTTCAGCTAGAACAGAGTAGTGATACTTCAGATTGAACAGAGTAGTGATACTTCAGATAGAACAGAGTAGTGATACTTCAGATAGAGTATTGATACTTCAGATAGAACCGAGTAGTGATACTTCAGATAGAACAGAGTAGTGATACTTCAACATAGCTGATGTGGCTGACTTGCATAAAACAAATGTGGTTTCTACTGACAATTGAGATGTACAAACTATGGCATAAGGTCGACGACAAGCGGACAAGAGGCCATCCGTAATTTAGATTAAGACATTAATGAGTGAGCTAGGATGGACATAGTCAATATAACTTTTTTTCTGCTCTTTTAAAAAGTACAGCGACAGAATTCAGAACACGTTCTTACAGTACCTGTAGAGTAGTAAAGTCAGAACCGTAGGATAAATAAAGGGGGCATATGAGCAGACAATGAAAGCTCATACAATATTCCATGATTACATTTCTCTAAAACAGGCTATAGGCTACATGTGCAACACCAAGTCAGAACAGTAGGATAAGTTATGAGTGGAAATGGACCAAATGATTAGGGTGAGGCACATGGGCTACTAACAGCTTACTACGTAACATACAGTGAGGTAAAAAAGTATTTGATCCCCTGCTGATTTTGTACGTTTGCCCACTGACAAAGAAATAAACAGTCTATAATTTTAATGGTAGGTTTATGTGAACAGTGAGAGACAGAATAACAACAAAAAAATCCAGAAAAACGCATGTCAAAAATGTTATAAATTGATTTGCATTTTAATGGGGGAAATAAGTATTTGAACCCCTCTCAATCAGAAAGATTTCTCTTTCTAAAACGGTTTGGAATGATGTATGTGAGTATAACAGAACTCATATGGCAGGCAAAATCCTGAGGAGAAATCAAAACAGGAAGTGAGAAATCTGAGCTTTGTATGTATTCACCAGAATCCCCAATGAAATCCCCTTGAGATATGAATGATGTTGCACTGCCTAGGGGTTCCACTAGATGTCAACCATCTATAGAAATTTGAATGAGACTTCTACGGTGTAGAGCAGAATCTATCAGGTGTCTGGCAGTTAGCCATTTTCTGATCACGCTTATTCCGCATGTTAATAACTCTACCTAAATGTACATATTACCTCAATTACCTCGACACCGGTGCCACCGCAAATTGACCGGTAACCCCTGTATATAAACACACTATTGTTATTTACTGCTGCTCTCTAATTATTTGTTGTTCTTATCTCTTACTTTTTGGGGATATTTTCTTAAAACTGCATTGTGGGTTAAAACCTCTTAGGGCTAGGGGGCAGTGTTTGGAAGTTCGGATGAATGACAAGCCCAAATTAAACTGCTTGTTACTCAGGCCCAGAAGCTATGATATGCATATAATTAGTAGCATTAGATAGAAACCACTCTGCAGTTTCTAAAACTGTTACAATCATGTCTGTGAGTATAACAGAACCGATATGGCAGGCCAAAAATCCGAGGACAATGCATCCGGAATTATTTTTTTTGAGGTCACAGGCCATTTCAATGCTAGCCTATGGGATATACAAAAAAAGGACCCCCTTTTTGCAGAGATGTCAACAGTCTTTACACAGGGTTTCAGGCTTTTCTAATGAGGGGCACCTTGGAGAAACTACAACTGCTTGTTCCTTGAAAAAGGAACAAACAGTTGTAGTTTCTCCAAGGTGCCCCTCATTAGAAAAGTAGTCTTCTTGCGCAAGTGAATGAGGTGCGCACTCTTCGTTATTTATCTTCCATATTGAACATACTATTCTCCGTCTTTAATATTATCGTTTATGTAGATAATAGATCACTTGAGGATTAGAAACGTAGTTTGGCTTGTTTGGACGAACATTACCTGTAACTTTTTTGATTCGTATGTTGAACAAGAGGATTACTGAAATCAATGGCGTCAACTAAACTGACTTTTTTGGATATAAGGAAGGACTTTATCAAACAAAACGACCATTCATTACGTAGCTGGGACCCTTGGGATTGCAAACAGAGGAAGATCTTCAAAGGTAAGTGGTTTATTTTATCGCTATATCTGATTTTGTGATGCTTGTGCTGATTTGGAAAGGTATTTTGATGTGGGGCACAGTCCTCAGATAATCGCCGTAAAGCCTTTTTGAAATCTGACGGTTGGATTAACAAGAAGTTACGCTTTTAAATGCTGTAAGACACTTGTATTTTCATGAATGTTTAATATTACGATTTCTGTCATTTGAATTTGGCGCTCTGCAAATTCACCGGATGTTGTCTTAGTGAAACGCTAGAAGAACCCCGAGCCGTAGAATGTTTTCAGGGCAGTTTCACTGTAAGGTCTAAAACTGTTGTATTAGGGGCATTTGACAAATACAACTTGATTTGATTGATATGACATAATTTTATCTGTGGCCGATGACCTTGAGCCTTCTTGGATGTCAATCTATGGCAGCATCCAAGCAGGCTTGAATTTTTTGAGCTCTCGCTGTAGATTTTGCTACATAGTGTCCCCATGAGTGACAGAACACCTAGCCAATCACGGCGTAACTAGAGATCTTTACCAAACCCTATGCTCCATATTTTCCTCTGGCTGCCCCACCACCGCAACAGAAAGCACTGAGCTGAAACACCTGCATTTTGGAGCTGCCTTAAGAACGTCTCTTACTCAAGAAAGCAAAAAAGAGACCATGTTGGTATGCGGCTTTTTCAGTATGTGACACTTTTTACCAGCTGAACAAGCATTTCCATGCTGGAAACGCACACACACACACACACACACACACACACACACACACACACACACACACACACACACACACACACACACACACAAACCCACACAGAAACACACACAAACACACACAGACTCACACACCCAGACACAAACTCCCACAAACACACAGACACACACAGACACACACAGACAAACACACACACACCCACAGACACAAACAGACACAGGCACAAATACACAGACACTCACACACACCCACACACACACACACACACAAACACACACACACAAACACACACAGACACACACACACAGAAACACACACACACAGACACAGACACACACACAGACACAAACACCCACAGACACACACAGAAACACACACAGAAGCACAAACACACACAGCCACACACAGAAAAACACACCCACAGACACATACAGACACACACACAGAGAGAATATTGTAGACTGCACACGTCAAAAAAGTGATTGATGAGATATTTTACGGGTCACGTGTTTATGCCCCTTTATGTACATACTGTCCTTCCATTCTCACGCTATGGAGTGAGTGGTTACGCCCATATATGGACATCCTGTCCTTCCATTCTCACGCTATCGAGTGAGTGGTTACGCCCATATATGTACATCCTGTCCTTCCGTTCTCACGCTATCGAGTGAGTGTTTATGTAACCTGATAGGGCATCTGTTTATGCTAAAAGCTGTCATGATGATTGATGTGTAGTAACCTCGTTGAACTGTGGAATGTGTTGTAGTGAACTTAGGGCCTGGCTGTTGTATATGAAACAGATTTTTTGATCACTGACACACCCGTGATGACCTTAACAACGGACGCAGGACCCCGGTTAAAACATAGAGAAAAGGAAGAGTATAAAGCATCAATATACGATGCGCCAAAAAATAGTTTTCTAAATATGTATAGAACCCAAATACCGCCCGCAACTGTGTTGAAAGATCAAAGTGTTGATGTCTAATGGACAGCAATGGGAGTATCAGTTTGATTACCTGGCCTGTAGAGAGAAACTATACCGTAGCCGAAGGAGAAGAATATACAGACCAGACTTTAGAAGTGGACTACAGGCTTGAAGACTGGCGTGTGTTTCGCACAAGGTGGTGTGTCCCGAACTGAGAGTTATCACAAAGGGGTATAGCTTGTTCACAGGCTACGAGACCCGTTGGGTAGGTGCCCCGGACTCCTCAGGAAGAGTATCTCATAGGGTGAAAATACAAAGAAAGAATGGACTTCCATGTGCATGTGTGGAGTTCTATATTAGCAACGAGAAATTCCGCAACGGTAACATCAGTGATGGTGGGGATTTTAGGTTGCGTATGCTTATTCCTTTCAAAGTTGGGATATAATGGAATTGAAAATGTTAGAGTTTAGTGAACGCTCTTTGTACAGAGGCAACAACGGCAGATACATATGAATCCTAAGGATTATGATTCAAAGGAAGAAGGATCAACCCCTGAAAAAAAACGAACTACGTGGCTGATACGTTAACCACGCCCTGATACCAAAGGAATTAAAGGGGTGACCATAAAGCCTCTGGTTCTTCATTTCAGCATATACCATGGATATTCATATACCATATCAGGACACCGATAGGTCATGGGTACCAGATCCTAAGAACTCTATGCCTCACAGCCCTCCTTTCTACTCCCTCCTGGAAAGCCCCCTGACACCCCATACATATGTGAGTGCATCCCTTTAAGATATCTTGTCTCTGGGAAACATGGAAATCGCCATTAAGGTGGCCAATTGCATGTTGTTGTTCTCTTAGACTCTCCTCTGAGGAGTGGCAACATGGGGTCCTCAAAGCAACTCTCAAATGACCTGAAAACAAAGATTGTTCAACGTTATGGTTTAGAGGAAGGCTACAAAAAGCTATCGCAGAGATTTAAGCTGTCAGTGTCCACTGTGAGGAACATAGTGAGGAAATAGAAGACCACAGGCATAGTTCTTGTTAATGCCAGAAGTGGCAGGCCAAGTAAAATATTGGAGAGGCAAAGGCGAAGGATGGTGAGAACGGTCAAACAGCCCACAGACCACCTCCAAAGACCTACAACATCATCTTGCTGCAGATGGTGTCACTGTGCATCGTTCAATTCAGCGCACTTTGCACAAGGAGAAGCTGTATGGGAGAGTGATGCGGAAGAAGCCTTTTCTGCACACACGCCACAAACAGAGTCGCTTGGGGTATGTAAAACGCACATTTGGACAAGCCAGCTTCATTTTGGAATAAGGTGCTGTGGACTGATGAAACAAAGATTGAGTTATTTGGTCATAACAAGGGACATTATGCACGGCGGCAAAAGAACACAGCGTTCCAAGAAAAACACTTGTTACCCACAGTTAAATTTGGTGGGGGTTCCATCATGCTGTGGGGCTGTGTGGCCAGTGCCGGTACTGGGAATCTTGTTCAAGTTGATGGTCGCATGGATTCCACTCAATATCAGCAGATTCTTGGGAATAATGTTGAAGAATCAGTCACAAAGTTGAAGTTACGCCGGGGCTGGATATTTCAACAAGACAACGACCCAAAACACTGCTCAAAATCTACCCGGGCATTTATTTAGGAACAAGTACAATGTTCTGGAATGGCCATCCCCAGACCTGAATACCATTGAGAATCTGTGGGATGATTTGAAGCGGGCTGTCCATGCTCGGCAACCATCAAACCTAACTGAACTGGAGATGTTTTGTAAGGAGGAATGGTCCAAAATACCTTCATCCAGAATCCAGACACTCATTAGAGGCTATGGGAAGCGTCTATAGGCTGTTATTTTAGCAAAAGGAGGCTCTACTAAATATTGACGTGATTTTTCTATTGGGGTGCCCAAATTTATGCACCTGTCTAATTTTGTTTTGATGCATATTGCACATTTTCTGTTAATCCAATAAACCTCATTTCACTACTGAAATATTACTGTGTCCATCAGTTATTTGATAGATCAAAATCAAATTGCTGATCCAAACACCCAATTATTTATAAATGGAAATCATGGAAATTGTCAGGGGTGCCCAAACTTTTTCATACGATTGTATATATGACAAGCATTCTTTAGAGGGTAATTGCAACTCACCTTCAAAATTCTCCACGTGTAAAGGCTTGCTGAAGGGGGAACAAACCATACAGATTTTTAAAGACATTAAAAGAGTTTTCAGATGAGCCTATGTTACCTAACTGGGACATTGTAGGGAATGAACTTATAGACCAGACTATTCTCTGTTGGAGGGAGTGATTGACTGTTGACCGGTAACCGGAAGGTTGCAAGTTCAAACCCCCGAGCTGACATGGTACAAATCTGTCGTTCTGCCCCTGAACAGGCAGTTAACCCACTGTTCCTAGACCAGTTAACCCACTGTTCCTAGACCAGTTAACCCACTGTTCCTAGACCAGTTAACCCACTGTTCCTAGGCCGTCATTGATAATAATAATTTGTTCTAAACTGACTTGCCTAGTTAAATAAAGGTTAAATAAAAAAAGACATAAAAAAAAGTAAACTGCCTGTTACTCAGGCCCAGAAACTAGGATATGCATATGATGGTAGATTTGGATGGAAAACACTCTAAAGTTTCCAAAACTGTTAAAATAATGTATGTGAGTATAACAGAACTGATATGGCAGGTGACAATCCATCCAGAATGTTCTTTTCAGCTCACATTTGATTACAATGGCTGGGAATGGGATAAATCCTCCCAGATTGCAGTTCCTAGGGCTTCCACCAGATGTCAACAGTCTTTAGAAAGAGTTTCAGGCTTGTTTTTTGAAAAATGACTTAGAATTTGTAGTTTTTCTAAGTGGCTCCCATTTTGAATGTGGTGTTTGTAGCGCGTTCCGGAGAGTGTGCGTACTTTTATCTCCGGTAATGGTCTCTGGTATTCTCCGTCTTAAATTTGATAATTTATCTACACACACACACAGACACACACACAGACACACACACACACACACACACACAAACAACACGCACACAGACACACACACAGAAACAAATACACACACAGACACACACACACACACACACACAAACAACACACACCCACACACACACACAAACACAAACACAAACACACAGACACAGACACAGACACAGACACAGACACACACAGACACAAACAACACACACCCACACACACACAGACACAGACACAAACCCACACACACACAGACACATGTCAGAGTGACCATCGAGTTCTTGACCAAAGGCCATTCTCCCCCTGATTACTCGCATTGTCAGTATGGGTTATTGTGTGCAGATTGATAAGGAAAACAATGTGTTTAATCCATTTTAGAATAAGGCTGTAACGTAACAAAATGTGGAAAAAGGAAAGGGGTTCTGAATACTTTCCAATTGCTCTGTGTGTGATGAGTCAATAAAGTTAGTTAAAAAAGGATCAATGCAGATAGTTTGGGTATCTATTTGCTTTACAATTTAACTACTTAACAGTCTTGTGGCTTGGGGGTAGAAGCTGTTCAGGGTCCTGTTTTTTTAAACAGTTTTTTTTACAATCCCTTTGGCACTAATTTCAGAACCTTGTGGTCATTTTTGAAAACTCGAGACACAAAACTCAAAACGGTCATCACGTGTAACACAGGCTGTCCAATGTTCAAAACATTGCATTGTGCATTCATATCTTTAAAGAAACCTTGCACTTGCAGAATCATTGGTTCAAATAACTAATGTATCATGAAATACCATAGGAACATTAATTTAGATCACCCACAAGATACCGGTAGTTTCACTGCGTAGTTGTTTGTTCAATCATTAGATATTGTAGTACAAAATATGTGATACATGTTTCATTATGGTACTGCACGTATATACATCACTGTAAAAGGACTAGTAGAGAGAATACGACAGACACAGTGGAATCATTGAACAACATCTGAAATGTATTGATGAAATCACTCATAGGTTTCTTTGAATCAAATAAAAAATAATCAGCTACAAAAAAGAAAAAAACTACAGTAAAACATCAACTGCAGTGTTCCTCACCTGGCTTACTGTAAAACATCACTACAGTGTTCCTCACCTGGCTTACTGTAAAACATCACTACAGTGTTCCTCACCTGGCTTACTGTAAAACATCAACTGCGGTGTTCCTCACCTGGCTTACTGTAAAACATCACTACAGTGTTCCTCACCTGGCTTACTGTAAAACATCAGCTGCAGTGTTCCTCACCTGGCTTACTGTAAAACATCACTGCAGTGTTCCTCACCTGGCTTACTGTAAAACATCACTGCAGTGTTCCTCACCTGGCTTACTGTAAAACATCAGCTGCAGTGTTCCTCACCTGGCTTACTGTAAAACATCACTGCAGTGTTCCTCACCTGGCTTACTGTAAAACATCACTGCAGTATTCCTCACCTGGCTTACTGTAAAACATCAACTGCGGTGTTCCTCACCTGGCTTACTGTAAAACATCACTGCAGTGTTCCTCACCTGGCTTACTGTAAAACATCAGCTGCAGTGTTCCTCACCTGGCTTACTGTAAAACATCTCTGCAGTGTTCCTCACCTGGCTTACTGTAAAACATCACTGCAGTGTTCCTCACCTGGCTTACTGTAAAACATAACTGCAGTGTTCCTCACCTGGCTTACTGTAAAACATCACTTCGGTGTTCCTCACCTGGCTTACTGTAAAACATCACTGCAGTGTTCCTCACCTGGCTTACTGTAAAACATCACTGCAGTGTTCCTCACCTGGCTTACTGTAAAACATCACTGCAGTGTTCCTCACCTGGCTTACTGTAAAACATCAGCTGCAGTGTTCCTCACCTGGCTTACTGTAAAACATCTCTGCAGTGTTCCTCACCTGGCTTACTGTAAAACATCAGCTGCAGTGTTCCTCACCTGGCTTACTGTAAAACATCTCTGCAGTGTTCCTCACCTGGCTTACTGTAAAACATCAGCTGCAGTGTTCCTCACCTGGCTTACTGTAAAACATCACTGCAGTGTTCCTCAATTGCTTACTGTATAACATGACTGCAGTGTTCCTAACCTGGCTTACTGTAAAACATCTCTGCAGTGTTCCTCACCTGGCTTACTGTAAAACATCAGCTGCAGTGTTCCTCACCTGGCTTACTGTAAAACATCACTGCAGTGTTCCTCACCTGGCTTACTGTAAAACATCACTGCAGTGTTCCTCACCTGGCTTACTGTAAAACATCTCTGCAGTGTTCCTCACCTGGCTTACTGTAAAACATCAGCTGCAGTGTTCCTCACCTGGCTTACTGTAAAACATCACTGCAGTATTCCTCACCTGGCTTACTGTAAAACATCACTGCAGTGTTCCTCACCTGGCTTACTGTAAAACATCACTGCAGTGTTCCTCACCTAGCTTACTGTAAAACATCACTGCAGTGTTCCTCACCTGGCTTACTGTAAAACATCACTGCAGTGTTCCTCACCTGGCTTACTGTAAAACATCACTGCAGTGTTCCTCACCAGCCTTACTGTAAAACATCAGCTGCAGTGTTCCTCACCTGGCTTACTGTAAAAAAGCTAAACAAAGGATTGATTACTGTACTTCTAAATTTCCTTCAACCCTGTCTTGTGGATTTGGCCACATGTTCTCATCCACATCACAATGGATGTTTTCATTAGCCAAACATCTTGGGAAGAATCTTCGGCAGGGCGAATCCAGGCCTGACATTTGTCTGCCGTGATGTCATTGCATGCGTTATCCATGGCCTGGAGAAGGGTGACTTGTTTGTGAGAGCACCTATCATATACCTTCCACCTCCATGTGGAGAAAAAATCTTAATTTGGGATTTAGGAAAGGAGAGTATGGGGTAAGTACAAGTTGGTCAATTGTGGATGGGCCTGAAACCATACTTGCACCATTTGAGCATGGTGGAACCTGACATTATTCCACACAATGACATAGGTCATGCCCTCAGCTCTACAGACCTGATTTAGCCCATCAAGGAAGCTTACATTCGAACAGCGAATCATGTGGCTGCCTGCAACTCAATATATAGAGTATATAGAGTGGAGAGCTTTAGTTCGACCTACCAATAGAATGGGCAAGATGCATAATCTAAGCAACTTTGACCGTGGTATGATTGTTGATGCCACACATGGTGATTCCAACATCTCAGAAAAAGCTGCCCTCCTGGGATTTGTACGCACTACAGTCTCAGAGTTTACAGAGAATGGTGCGATAAACAAAACACATTCAGTGAGCGGAAGTTCTGTGGGCAAAAACACCTTGTTAATGAGAGAGGTCAGAAGACAATGTCCAGAATTATTCAAGCTAACAGAAAGGCCACAAATGTTGGTCCTACCCAGTACTAGATAGGTGAGCCTAATAAAGTGGCCGGTGAGTGTACAGTAATGTCAAATCTGAAAACATGGTCTGGAAAATTGGTACATGGGACCATAGAAACAGTGTCTGATGAAGAATGATGATGAAATATTACATCCATAGATAATGTAGTCCAATTGGTTCATGGTCCACGGTAATTGGTGTCAATGGATCTCGTTATCCTGAAACTTTCATGATCTAAACATGGAATATTGTTAGTCAGTTTCCATAAAACTATGCATTAAGAGTAACGCAACAGTTACTTATCATTTTGAGCAGTTGTATCAATCTGATAGTTAGATCATTGTAATGAAATGAATAGACAGTCATCTCAGATGTAATGTGTGAACTGCATTTTGAAATGGTAATACTTTGATGTTAAGTTGTGTCATTTTGAACAGGTGAATTTAGTTCAATGAACAAATGATCTTAGCTTTACGTGTTTTGTATCCAAGAAATTGGAAAAAGTTTTTGAGTTTTGATAAATGTGCATTTTGATCATTGGTTGTGAGTTTTGTGTCTAGAGTTTGGAAAAATTACATCAAGGTTTCAAAATTCGTGCCAAAGTGATTGTAAAAAACTGTAATTAATTCATGAATATTTATTTTTTATTTTTTATTAAGGGGATAGATCAGCTTTAATATTGCAGTTAGATTGTAGCTTCCATCAACGTAATTGTCTGCATCATTTCCAATCCTCCATATATTTTTTGGGTATATACAGTACCAGTCAAAAGTTTGGACACACCTACTCATTCAATGGTTTTTCTTTATTTTTACTATTTTCTACATTGTAAAATAATAGTGAAGACATCAAAACTACGAAATAACACATAGAATCACATATTAACCAAAAGAAAGTGTTAAACAAATCAAAATATATTTTAGATTTGAGATTCTTCTAATTAACAACTCTTTGCCTTGATGACAGCTTTGGTATTCTTGGGCACAGGTTACCTTGGCGTTCTTGGGCACAGATTACCTTTGCTTTCTTGGGCACAGGTTACCTTGGCGTTCTTGGGCACAGGTTACCTTGGCGTTCTTGGGCACAGGTTACCTTGGCGTTCTTGGGCACAGGTTACCTTGGCGTTCTTGGGCACAGGTTACCTTGGCGTTCTTGGGCACAGGTTACCTTGGCATTCTTGGGCACAGGTTACCTGGGCGTTCTTGGGCACAGGTTACCATGGCGTTCTTGGGCACAGGTTACCTTGGTGTTCTTGAAAACCCCCAGGAAAAAGCAGACTAGGTCAGGAACATCTCAAATGCATTCCAGCACCATTCTCGCGGCACAACTTAAATCCTGGTCTTGCCCATGTTCCGAAGACTTTCAGAAACTTTCCAGCCTGGGTGCCAGTCTTTTTGTGCTGTCTTGTCAACAACTCCTTCTCACTCATTGTCATGCCCAAACATGACAATTTCATTAGAAGTTATATGGGCCATATAGCATCAGACTGGCACCCAGACACATTGTACTGTGGGTTTTTATTCTGTCTTATTCTGGCTGATCTTTTGTCACTTTTCTTCTCAGAATCTTAACTGCCAGTTTATTTTAAGGGTATCTAACCTCATACATTCACACATTCATGACACATTCAAAGGCAGTACATAAGCATTCCCTGAATTCTCATGTCAACAATCGCCAGATGGTAATTGTTGACACACATCTTATGAATGTATGTAAGGGTTATGGATGTGTCATGAAGTCCTTATGTAAGTACCCTTCAAATAAAAATGTATATATTCTGATCAAACTTGGCAGTGTAGCTGATTTGCAGTTTTTAGTTGTAGCTTGACTTGTGATTGAAGAATGGTCTGTATTGTAGGTACAAGGGAAAAGGGAAAAGGGAGATACCTAGTCAGTTGTACAACTGAATGCATTTAACTGAAATGTGTCTTCCTCATTTAACCCAAACCCCTCTGAGGGTTGTGATTGAACAATGGTCTGTACTGTAGGTGTAGTGTTGTGACAAAGTTGTCATGAGTGACACGGAGGGTAAGGTCAACGGCAGGTATGGAGGCTGTACAGACGTTTCAGGAAATGTATTCGTGGGAATAGAATCAATCAAGAGGAAAGATGAATCTAGGTATAATCCACACGACATAAGGATGTTGTACTTTTGCCAGGAATTGCTCAACATTGACACCTGTTTGTGTTATACCAGGATGCACTTGTCTCAATGTTTACCCTCCATCATCTCTATGATACTCACTTGTCAAACAACAAGACAAACAATGTTTGAATCGGTACTGTTTATACGCAATCTCCCTATGCATATATTATGAGAAGCCTAACTGGAATTCAGAAGAACTGGTCTCTAAGGGAGATCTGGACACAGATCCTGGCAGCAAAACAGGAACGTAAACTTCTGTCCCTGTTCCACTACACCAAAAGACAGAGTGAAAGCTAGCCTGTTGTCAGATATGTTGCTTCTCCAGAAACCCCCCCCCCCCCCAAGGACAAATACAGATATCATTATACTGTTCAAGTTGAGTTCATGAGTCTAACCACTCCCCTCAGCTAAACTGTATACCTGGCCATGTCCTTACCCATCTCCACCTCGCTCCCTCCACCTTCACTCACCCCCTCCCTCCACCTTCACCCATCCCCAATCCCTCCCTCCATCTTCACCACTCCCATTCAACCTTTCCACTCCGGACGCTTTATCTGGACACGGTTCGTCAGGACCTCCAACAGCCGAAGCTAAGTAGTAACATTAACATGATGCCTTCTAATTACAGTTGCTGTACTCATAATATACAGGAGAACGATCGCCTTACGGCGAGGATAGCTGTGCTGCAAGCCCAGCTTCAGACGCAACCGTTAGGCAAGGGTAATTTCAGTGTAGGAAAGGATGAAACAGCGTTTGTGCCACCAGTAAGTACAGATAGTAACGTTAGTATAAATCCCCTCTCACGGTCCCCGCAACTTTCTCATGGCTTCTGGAGGGAAATGCTGTAGGAATGCTGAACCGGTGTCGCTCATTCACTCGACAGAAACTTTCAACCGGTTCTCCCCATTAAGCAGCGAGTCGGAGTCAGAGGCCGAGCCTTCTCTTCTCTACTCCTCCCGTTACGTGGTCTGAGACGCAGAAGAATCCCACCATTAGCTCTGTCAAATTGAAAACCCTAGTCATTGGCGACTCCATTACCCACAGTATTAGACTTAAAAATGAATAATCTAGCATACACTATTTACCAGGGGGCAGGGCTACCGATGTTAAGGCTAATCTGAAGATGGTGCTGGCTAAAGCTAAAACTGGCGAGTGTAGAGAGTATCGAGATATTGTTATCCACGTTGGCACCAACGATGTTAGGATGAAATAGTCAGAGGTCACCAAGCACAACATAGCTTCAGTGTGTAAATCAGCTAGAAAGATGTGTCTGCATCGAGTAATTATCTCTGGCCCCCTCCCAGTTAGGTGGAGTGATGAGCTCAACAGCAGAGTCTCACAACTCAATCGCTGGTTGAAAACTGTTTTCTGTTTTCTGGGACTCACCCACAAACAGGACCAAGCCTGGCCTGCTGAGGAGTGACAGACTCCATCCTAGCTGGAGGGGTGCTCTCATCTTATCTACGAACATAGACAGGGCTCTAACTTCCATAGCTCCACAATGACATAGGGTGCAGGGCAGGCAGAAGGCTGTTAGCACAGTCAGTGTAGTCAGCTCAGCTATCCCCATTGAGACCGTGTCTGTGCCTCGACCTAGGTTGGGCAAAACTAAACATGGCGGTGTTCGCCTTAGCAATCTCACTGGAATAAAGACCTCCTCCATTCCTGCCATTATTGAAAGTGATTGTGATATCTCACATCTCAAAATAGGGCTACTTAATGTTAGATCCCTCACTTCAAAGGCAGTTATAGTCAATGAACTAATCACTGATCATAATCTTGATGTGATTGGCCTGACTGAAACATGGCTTAAGCCTGATGAATTTACTGTGTTAAATGAGGCCTCACCTCATGGTTACACTAGTGACCATATCCCCAGCGCAACCCGCAATGGCAGAGGTGTTGCTAACATTTATGATAGCAAATTTCAATTTACAAAAAAAACCCAGACGTTTTCATCTTTTGAGCTTCTACTGTTTACAGGCCTCATGGGCCATATACAGCGTTCCTCACTGGGTTCCCCAAATTTCTAACGGACCTTGTAGTCATAGCAGATAATATTCTAATTTTTGGTGACTTTAATTTTCACATGGAAAAGTCCACAAACCCACTCCAAAAGGCTTTCGGAGCCATCATCAACTCAGTGGGTTTTGTCCAACATGTCTCTGGACCTACTCACTACCACAGACATACTCTAGACCTAGTTTTTTCCCATGGAATAAATGTTGTGGATCTTAATGTTTTTCCTCATAAACCTGGACTATCAGACCACCATTTTATTACCTTTGCAATCGCAACAAATAATCTGCTCAGACCCCAACCAAGGAGCATCAAAAGTCGTGCTATAAATTCCCAGACAACCCAAAGATTCGTTGATGCAGTTCCAGACTCCCTCTGCCTACCCAAGGACGTCAGAGGACAAAAATCAGTTAACCACCTAAGTGAGAAACTCAATTTAACCTTGCGCAATACCCTAGATGCAGTTGCACCCCTAAAAACTAAAAACATTTGTCATTAGAAACTATCTCCCTGGTATACAGAAAATACCCAAGCTCTGAAGCAAGATTCCAGAAAATTGGAATGGAAATGGCGCCACACCAAACTTGAAGTCTTCCGACTAGCTTGGAAAGACAGTACCGTGCAGTATCGAAGAGCCCTCACTGCTGCTCGATCATCCTATTTTTCCAACTTAATTGAGGAAAATAAGAACAATCTGAGGAAAAAAAAGGATACTGTCGCAAAGCTAACTAAAAAGCAGCATTCCCCAAGAGAGGATGGCTTTTACTTAAGCAGTGATAAATTCAGCAACTCCTTTGAGAAAAAGATCATAATCATTAGAAAGCAAATTACAGACTCCTATTTAAATCTGCGTCTTCCTCCAAAGCTCAGTTGTCCTGAGTCTGCACAACTCTGCCAGGACCTAGGATCAAGGGAGACACGGAAGTGTTTTAGTACTATATCTCTTGACGCAATGATGAAAATAATCATGGCCTCTAAACCTTCAAGCTGCATACTGGACCCTATTCCAACTAAATTACTGAAAGAGCTGCTTCCTGTGCTTGGCCCTCCTATGTTGAACATAATAAACGGCTCTCTATGCACCGGATGTGTACCAAACTCACTAATAGTGGCAGTAATAAAGCCTCTCTTGAAAAAGCCAAACCTTCACCCAGAAAAAGTAAAAAAACAATCGGCCTATACCGAATCTTGCACAGCAACTCACTGCCTTCCTGAAGACAAGCAATGTATAATAAATTCTTCAGTCTGGTTTTAGACCCCATCATAGCACTGAGAATGCACTTGTGGGACGAATACAAGTGGGACGCTAGTGTCCCACCTCGACACCAGCCAGTGAAATTGCAGGGCGCCAAATTAAAAAGACAAAAATCCCATAATTAAAATTCCTCAAACATACAAGTGTTATACACCATTTTAAATATACACTTCTTGTAAATCGAACCACAGTGTCCGATTTCAAATAGGCTTTACGGCAAAAGCACACCAAACGATTATGTTAGGTCAGTAGCCTAGTCACAGAAAACCAAACAGACATTTTCCAGCCAAGGAGAGGACTCACAAAAGTCAGAAATAGTGATTAAATGAATCACTGACCTTTGATGATCTTCATTAGATGGCACTCACAGGACTTCATGTTACACAATAAATGTGTGTTTTGTTCGATAAAGTGAAGGGATGATGGGTGAAGATGGAGGGACGGTGGTGGGGTGGGTGAAGGTGAAGGTGGAAATAAATGCATTGTCTCAAACAAACATTCGGTTAAAGTGTAGAGAGCCACATCAAATTACAGAAATACTAATCATAAACATTGATAAAAGATACAAGTGTTACACATACGAATAAAGATCAACTTTTCCTTAATGCAACCACTGTGTCAGATTTCAAAAAGGCTTTACGGCGAAAGCACACTTTGCAATTATGTTAGGTCAGCGCCTAGCCACAGAAACCCATACAGCCATTTCCAACCAAGGAGAGGTGTCACAAAAGTCAGAAATAGCATTAAAATGAATCACTTACC
Organism: Oncorhynchus mykiss; assembly: GCF_057628025.1. Lineage (NCBI taxonomy): Eukaryota > Metazoa > Chordata > Actinopteri > Salmoniformes > Salmonidae > Oncorhynchus > Oncorhynchus mykiss. The sequence goes on along the minus strand of NC_143023.1, from coordinate 101,153,066 downwards.
TTTGATGATCTTCATCTGGTGGCACTCCCAGGTCTCCATGTTAGACAATAAATGTTAGTTTTGTTCGATAATGTCCCTTTTTATGACCAAAAACCTCCTTTTTGTTCACGCGTTTTGTCCAGTAATTCAAATGCACAAGGTGCAAGCTCTAAGTCCAGACAAAAAGTTTTTAAAAAGTACAATAAAGTTTGTAGAAACATGCCAAACAACATGCCAAAATCAATCCTCCAGTTGTTTTTGTCATAAATAATCAATAATATTTCATCCGGACAAAAGCTTTGTCAATCGAAAAGGAGAAACAAAAGGTGCACTCCTGATCAGGCGTTTGGCTGATGTCTGGAAATGTCCACTGTCCACTCATTGAACGTATCTGTCACGACCTCCGCCGAAGTTGGTGCCTCTCCTTGTTCGGGCGGCGTTTATTTCATCGTCACCGGCTTTCTAATTGCCACCGATCCATGTTTCTGTTTTCCATTTGTTATGTCTTGATTGTACACACCTGGTTCCCATTAAGGTATTATTATTTCCCTATTTAACACTCTGGTTCTCATTATGTGTTGTGCGTGATTGTTCCTGTTATGTGTTAGTTTTGCGTGTTAGCGTTTGTTACGCCTTCATGGATTTATTGTACTGTTTATTTTCCCCGAGTAAAGTACGTTATTTTTACTCAGTTCTGTTTCCTGCGCTTGACTCCTTCACCACTGACGCTGACAGTATCTCCCTCATTTGTCAGAGTATAAGCCTGAAACAATGCCTAAAGACTGGCCACATGTAGAGGAAGCCATAGAGCTTGTGAGCCGGGTCTGGTGCTCTATGGTGGATAGGCAGCCATTCAAAATAATAGTACTTCCTGGTTGGATTTTCCTCAGGTTTTCACCTGCCATACCAGTTCTGTTATACTCACATGCACTATTTTAACAGTTCTGGAAACTTTAGAGTGTATTCTATCCAACACTACTAATTATATGCATATCCTAGCTTACGGGCCTGAGTAGCAGGCAGTTAAATTTGGGCACGCTGCCCAAGAGAGCTTTTAAGGTGGTAAATCACCTTTTAATGGCGTCAGATCGAGGCTCTGCATCTGTCCTCGTGCTCCTAGACCTTAGTGCTGCTTTTGATACCATCGATCACCACATTCTTTTGGAGAGATTGGAAACCCAAATTGGTCTAAATGGACAAGTTCTTGCCTGGTTTAGATCTTATCTGTCGGAAAGATATCAGTTTGTCGCTGTGAAAGTTTGTCTCTGTCTCTGTGAATTTCGGTGTTCCTCAAGGTTCCGTTTTAGGACCACTATTGTTATCACTATATATTTTACCTCTTGGGCATGTCATCCGAGAACATAATGTTAACTTTCACTGATATGTGGATGACACACAGCTGTACATTTCAATGAAACATGGTGAAGCCCCAAAATTGCCCTCACTAGAAGCCTGTGTTTCAGACAAAAGGAAGTGGATGACTGCAAACGTTCTACTTTTAAACTCGGACAAAACAGAGATGCTTGTTCTAGGTCCCAAGAAACAAAGAGATCTTAAAAAATTAATCTTGTTGGCTGTACAGTCGTCTCAAATAAAACTGTGAAGGACCTCGGCGTTACTCGGGACCCTAATCTCTCTTTTGACGACCATATCAAGACTGTTTAAAGGACAGCTTTTCCCATCTACGTAATATTGCAAAAATCAGAAACTTTCTGTCCAAAAATGATGCAGAAAAATGTATCCATGCTTTTGTCACTTCTAGGTTAGACTACTGCAATGCTCTACTTTCCGGCTACCCAGATAAAGCACTAAATACACTTCAGTTAGTGCTAAATACAGCTGCTAGAATCCTGACTAAAACCCCCAAAAATGTGATCATATTACTCCAGTGCTAGCCTCCCTACACTGGCTTCCTGTTAAGGCAAGGGCTGATTTCAAGGTTTTACTGCTAACCTACAAAGCATTAAATGGGCTTGCTCGTACCTATCTTTCCGATTTGGTCCTGCCGTACATACCTACACGTACGCTACGGTCACAAGACGCAGGCCTCCTAATTGTTCCTAGAATTTCTAAGCAAACAGCTGGAGGCAGGCCTTTCTCCTATAGAGCTCCATTTTTATGGAATAGTCTGCCTACCCATGTGAGAGATGCAGACTCGGTCTCAACCTTTCATTCTTTACTGAAGACTCATCTCTTCAGTAGGTCATATGATTGAGTGTAGCCTGGCCCAGGGGTGTGAAGGTGAACGGAAAGGCACTGGAGCAACGAACCGCTCTTGCTGTCTCTGCCTGGCTGGTTCCCCTCTCTCCACTGGGATTCTCTGCCTCTAACCCTATTACAGGGGCTGAGTCACTGGCTTACTGGTGCTCTTCCCTTCCATCCCTAGGAGGGGTAAGTCACTTGAGTGGGTTGAGTCACTGACGTGGGCTTCCTGTCTGGGTTGGCGCCCCACCCTTGGGTTGTGCCGTGGCGGAGATCTTCGTGGGCTATACTCGGCCTTGTCTCAGGATGGTAAGTTGGTGGTTGAAGAAATCCCTCTAGTGGTGTGGGGGCTGTGCTTTGGCAAAGTGGGTGGGATTATATCCTGCCTTTTTGGCCCTGTCCGGGGGTATCATCTGATGGGGCCACAGTGTCTCCTGACGCCTCCTGTCTCAGCCTCCAGTATTTATGCTGCAGTAGTTCATGTGTTTGGGGGTCTAGGGTTAGTCTGTTATATCTGGAGTATTTCTCCTGTCTTATCCGGTGTTCTGTGTGAATTTAAGTGTGCTCTCTCTAATTGTCTCTTTCTCTCTCTCTCTCTTTCTTTCTCTCTCTCTCTCTCTCTCTCTCTCTCTCTCTCTCTCTCTCTCTCTCTCTCTCTCTCTCTCTCGCTCTCTCTCTCTCTCTCTCTCGGAGGACCTGAGCCCTAGGACCATGCCTCAGGACTACCTGGCATGATGACTCCTTGCTGTCCCCAGTCCAACTGGCCGTGGTGCTGCTCCAGTTTCAGTTGTTCTGCCTGCGACTATGGAACCCTGACCTGTTCACCGGACATGCTACCTGTCCCAGACCTGCTGTTTTCAACTCTCTAGAGACAGCAGGAGCGGTAGAGATACTCTGAATGATCGGCTATGAAAAGCCAACTGACATATACTCCTGTGGTGCTGACCTGTTGCACCCTCGACAGCTACTGTGATTATTATTATTTGAACATGCTGGTAATTTATGAACATTTGAACATCTTGGCCAATCTCCACCCGGCACAGCCAGGAGAGGACTGGCCACCCCTCATAGCCTGGTTCCTCTCTAGGTTTCTTCCTAGGGGTTTGCCTTTCTAGGGAGGTTTTCCTAGCCACCGTGCTTCTACACCTGCATTGATCGGGTTTCTGTACAGCACTTTGAGATATCAGCTGATGAAAGAAGGGCTATATAAATACATTTGATTTTATTGATTTTGATTCACCTCCATCCATCCATCCCCCCTCCCTCTGCCTTCACCCATCCCCACCCCCTCCCTCCACCTTCACCCATCCCCCCCCCCTCCACCTTCACCTCCTCCCTCCACCTTCACCCATTCCCCACCTCCCTCCCTCCACCTTCACTCACCCCACCCTCCCTCCACCTCCACCTTTACCCATTCCCCCCTCTCTCCACCTCTCTCCACCTTCACCTGACATTGTTGCCGCTCATAGCATTGAATGCAAGGGCAGCAAGGGAGTGTTTGTCCTCTAAAAAATATATACAGTAATAGCCCATCATCGTTGAGCTAAACTGAGCTAAATCAGCTGTGGATGATCCTGGTTCACCGAAAAAAAAAAGGGAAGCCAGGTTGGATTTGGCTTCACATCAAAACCCAAACATCATTATTGATAGAAAAAAAACCTTGAATTGTTGCATCTCGTTATGTCGTTGTCCTCCTCCGGTGGTTAGCTAGCTAAAATCTGACTTTTCCTAAACTAGCCATGGATGGAGATGGAAATGTGGACTTTATTTATTTATTTATTTTTACTTCACTGGCCAATGATTATAACAACGATCCAACCATAAAATCAGTTGTTGTTCCCTGGTCTGAGAGGATGGAAGTTCAATATGTAGCTAGATGTTGTAGACTAATGTTAACTAGCTGGCTCATCACTGCCCATGAAAGGATGTTAGGCTATCGAGCAAGCATTTTAGCCAGGTAGCCTAGGACAACAACAAATAAAAGAGAGCCCATGAGCTCATGTTGCGCAACATTTCTGT